>NW_006239628.1:0-64937 GCF_000226075.1 Solanum tuberosum | reverse complement strand
GTGACGTTAAAGGGGTGGGGGGGGGGGGGGGGGGGGGGGGCTGGTGGAGGGGGCATCTGTGGATTTTCGTGAACCCATGCTCCTCTCTCAAAATCATATATAGTAGTGTTATATTTTTTCTAAAAAAAATGCTTAAATATAAATGTGTTGTTGTTGTAGTACTTAAATATAAATGTGCAAACTCACATTCAAATATCATATAATGCGATGATAATTGAGTTCACCTCTCTAAGTGAGTTCATAAATTAAGTCTTATATCTACCTTATTTCTTCATGTCTAAAATTGAGCAACACCTTTCCAAATAGTTATTGGTAACACTTTTAGCGTTGCAATTTTTTGTTTTTGTTTTATCTTTCAAAATTCTCAAATATGTCATATTGGTAATTCTTATATTTATTTTAGCACTATATATATATATATATATACACGACTTATAATTTTAAAAATTTAACGGGTTCAATGTTAAGAATCTAAAGGTTAAATCAGTCAAATTTGTATCGTAGATCCATTTTTTCAAAATAGTGCACTAATCCTTTCGAAATCCTAGATACTCTGATTTAGACCCTATATTTGTATTTAAAAAATTATGTTAATATGTATAAGTAGATAAATAATGTATTTCAAGCCTAATAAATTAAAAAATATATGATTGAAAATACATAAATTTAAACTTTTGAATCCATCACTAAATTATACATCATTCTTGAACATGAAAAAAAGACAACAAAACGAAATTCAAGTGAATATATGTGAACTGTGAAGTTATGGTTGGCCCAATGTCATGGTTGGCTCAATGTTAGGCCCAATGTCATGGTTGCCTTCAAAATTCAAATGGTTTTCTCATAGGCCCAACATGGACCAAAACGAAAGAAAAACTAGAGGTTTATACTAGGAGAAGTCCTCTTTGCTAATTTACTCGTACTCAACGTAATTTCACGAGTGAAGTCTAAATAGAGTGATGTGTACATAACCTTACCCTACCTTGTGAAGGTAGAGAGTTTGTTTTCGTTAAATCCTTTGTTGGCGTAGACATATTAAAAATCAAGTATATAAAGCAAAAACAATAGAGAGAAAAAGCATGCTAAAAATAACTAAAAAGAGAACAAGTAGCAACACTAAATAATATGATAATCGAAGCAAAGGAAATAACATATACTGATAAGAGAACTAGATAACACTCAACTATCTACTAACTTTATACCCTAATCCTCAACTTTTATGTCTTCGTATCTACGGTCATGTTCTCGGTAAGCTGCAATGACATATTCAGTCTAATTACCTCCCCAAAAAATCTTTCCAATCTACTCCACCTCTCATGATACTCACTATAGCCAACCTCTCACACCTCCTCGCTAGGGTATCCATGCATCTTCTCTTCACATGCACAAACCTTCTTAGTCTCACCTCCCTCATCCTGTCCACCACATAAACCACTCTCACCTTGTCCCCAATAACTTCATTCTAGATCCTATTTCTTCTAAAATACACACGTACATCTCAATATTCTTATTTTTGCCACGTTCATTTTCTAGACATGTGAAATTTTTTGACTAACTAATACTAAGCTTTTGATGACATATTTTTATCACACAAGACTCTAGATGCAAACTTCTGTTTCAACCACCCGTTTCAATACTAAGATAACATCATCATCAATCTCCCTCCTAATTTTATAACTAAGTATGACATAAATTGATTTATTTTTTTCATTTGAATCAGGTCTGATCAAGTGGAAGAGGTAAACCAAAAATAGTTAGAGATAATTTTTTTAAAGTCATGTAAAATTAAACAAAATAGGAAAAATTACTTGAATGGATACCTTTTAATAAATAACTATTGATTTTAGTAATACTTTTTATTTATTACCATTTATAGCAATATATAATAATACTGTGATAAATGTAATATGTATTAAAAGTGAATTATGTATGAAATATATATTATAACTGTTTTATAATATATTATGCTTGTTTGGTAAGATATTGACACATTGTATTATAAGTGTATTAAAATGTGTGATAAATATATTATCCATCAATAAAACTTGTATTATATGTGTTTTATAAATTGTTCTCTGTATGTATTAAAACTGTATTATAAATGTACTAAAAATTATCAAGTAAAAAAATATTATTGCTATAAATGGTAAATATTTTCCTAATATAGTATATTTATGTAAGTTTCCCAAAAAAATACTCATTTTTTTAAAAATTCAATAAATATAAATCTGTTAACGAAAAAGAAACTTCATATATAACACAACAAATATATATAAAACATTTTTAAAACAATTTTTTTAAAAAAAAAATCGAAAATTGAGGGTATATTGGTCATTTTTCCAAAAAAAAAAAAACTCAAGTCCCTCTTCACCAAGGTTAGAAAAACCTAAACATAAAAGGTCTCTAAAAGGACACAAACCGTTAAAACCTGCAACTTCTCCATTGAACTGAAGTAAATCTCTTAAGAAAAAAAAAATCTATAAAAAGTTCTTTAAATTCCTCTTTTTTCCGCTATTTACATGCAAAATTATTGAATTTTTCATTAAGTTGATAAATTTGTTTCATTCAATATGAAGATTGTTCGTAGAGACTTTGTTCCTGATGGCCCTGGTAGCGTAAAGGTAATATTTTTTTCTCTATAATTGTTTTTTAAAATCTATAATTCGAGTAATTTTCGTGATTTTTTGAAACCCCAGATGAAGAAAACGATCAAATTGATTTGGGTATTTTTTATTTTCATGTATTATACAGATAATTGCAGAAGAAGCTGATGATCTATGGGTTGCTTATAATCTGATAGCTGAAGGTGATACTGTATTAGCTGTTACTGTTAGGTATTGCAATTTTGCTCAATTTCATTACTGTGAGGTCTTAGCATTATTTTGGGATAAATAAGTAATTTTTATTCGTGTGCGAAAGTTTGAGAATTTGTAGAAAAAACATGTTTTTACTATAAGAAGCACCTTGTTTATACTACTCCCTCACTCTGTTACAATTTGTTTGTCTGGTTTTCAATTGCCATGAGTTTTAAAAAATTAGTAAATAACGAATTTTGAATCTCATGGTTGTAAACTAAAGATATGTGGGATGTACGAAAATGCTCTTCAGTCTTGTGGTCTTAAATATGCTAGGTGGAAAGTTGAATGAAAGAGTTGCCAAATAAGGAAAGAGACATCGTTTTTGGAACAAACTAAAAAGGAAAGTAAGATAAACAAATTGAAACGGGGGAAGTATTTGGTATCTCATCAGTGCTACAAGAATTACTCAAAAGCTAGTGTCTTGCCTTCTTTTTAAAAATAATAATTTTGATCATGAAAGATGGAATCTTTGTCTTGAATATGGACGTCACTTGCTAATTAGAATCAAATTCTGTTCATTCGGAAGGTTGGAGCTTTTCGCTTTGTTTGTAACTACTTAGTTGATTCTCTACACTTGTTAATTTGATGCATGTTTCTCATCCTGTTGAGTTGATTGAAAATTATGTTTTTTGGACAACATATTAATTGCTCTCGTTCTCGTAAATGTCTAATTTCTGCATCAATTTTGTTGTTTTATTCGTTGATTAGCTAATTGTTGGAAAATGTTGTGTTCTGTGATTTGCAAAAGTAATCTATAGATAGTTAGACTCTAATCACGAGTTGTGCTAAATTCTAGTTAAATTTGTCTAAATTGGCCTGAGATGAGTTACATGAACTATGGAGTTACATGGTCAGTGAGGATTCATAAATACGACCTGAACTTGCTTGGACTGAGGTGTTGTTGTTATTGTTGTTTGCTGAAATTGTGAATGACAATGTTACTAAAAGGAATATGGATTTTGAGCATAGTGAGTCTTTACTGATTGCACAGGTTGATAATAGTATAGTTATATTTGTTGCTTAAAGCTTACGGTGAAGACTCATTTTTAATGTTGAGAGCAACTTTCTTTTGCAAATTATGCTATGTGGGTCTTTGCTGATTGTTAACACGGTTTTGCTTATCACAACACAACCTACTGGAAGCTGGTTGATTTTTGCTTGTAATTTCTTGTAGGAAGGTCCTAAGGGAAGCTGCTTCTGGAGGAAGAGATGCTGAACGAGTGAAACTGAAATTGGAAATTAAAGTTGAGGTAAGGATATATTAGATATCCAGCATCATTCAGTTGTGGGGTGTGGGCCTTGGTTAGAACTTTGTCGTAGCTTCCAGCATAAGGTGTTTTAAGAGAAATTGAAAGATAAAACTTTGAAATCAATTAACTATAGAGAAGAATCTACTAAGGATAGAGAGGAGACTTTTCTTTGTCTTCCTTTTCCAATGTGGTCAAGATGAAGGATTTTTGGGCAGTTTGATGAATTTTGAGGATATCAATACAACTTGTGTATGAAATATACATGATAGATTGTCACATAACAATGCTCCATTTCCAACGAATCTCAATAAATGCGACGTTGATAATTTTGTTACCATAGTAATGATGACAATTGTAATGTGACCAGAAAGTAGGAAATAGATAGTGCTCTTTCTAGGGTTTTTATTTGAGTATATTCCATTCCAATGTGGTATAATATAATTAATTTGGTATTTTAGAATGTGGAGTATGACAAAGAAGGTTCTGCCTTGCGTATTCGTGGGAAGAATATTCTGGAGAATGAACATGTAAAGGTGTGTTTTCTTCAACTTAATCCTTTTGGATAAATTCCTAACATTGATGCTGCAACAAAAATCTCTAATTATTTTATTGCAGATAGGGGCCTTTCACACTCTGGAAATTGAGCAACACAGACCTTTTGTGCTAAGAAAGGTACAATGCTGTGTTTTGATTCTTTTCCACCTATCACTCTGTTTTCTTTTAAAAATTTTGAGGTATATTATTTGCACTTCAAAACCTATCAAGCTGGTGATATATGTTCTTTAGGATTGCAGCTCTAACCTATGTTTCTCAGACTCTTCAAATATGTCAACGGCTGCATGTTGGATTCTCCAAAAATAGTGTATTTTGGAGTATCCGACACGGGTGCGGCATCGAAAGTGAAGAGTCCCCGCAATTTAGGCTCTAACAAGTAAAAAAATCTGTAAAGTTATTCATGTAATTTACATTATTATTATAAAACCACCGGAAAAAAAAGAAGAAGAGAACAAGTTACCTTACTTTTCTTTAATAACCTTGGTATCCGGGCTAGTTTGTGCACACTTCGACCTGTTCCACCAACACAGCTACCGCCTACCGGGTAACTCTTTCCATCAAGGTTTTGACAAATAAGAAGAAATTGTCTAGTGTATTTCGCCTCTGGTTGGGTTTGAACCTAAGATCTTATCACTCTTAACTCACTTCATTGGCCGCTAGACCATACCCCTTGGGTGCAGTTACTTGCAACTAAATTTCATTTGTCCCGCTGCTGACACCCCTTTGAGACATCTCGTGTTCCTGTCCTTTGACGTAGTTCACACCCTGCACAAAAGGTGTACGCACGATACCTCCTTGCTGTCTCTAGATGGAACAACCCTTCTACATTAATGATGATTCCACCCTGGTTATCGTCATGACCAATTCCATGCCAAATAAGCCAAGAAATAGTTACACATTTTTCAGCAGACACCAAAAAAGGAAACCCGAAGTATATTGTCATTGATTTCTCATAAACAAGTGTACAATGGTTCGAAAATTTCCCGAAGGCATTATTGCTTATTAAGCTATTATTAACTCCTATATTATACACATTATGGACTTTGGTGAAAACAACAAATACCCAATGTACTGAGGGGGCTAGTTTCTTTTCTCAGCTTGTTTCTTTGTAGTTTGAAGGATCTATGCCCCCTAGTTCGTCCAACACAGGTAGGGCTGAGGCATGATAAGATAAGTGACGGTTTGTGTAGCCTAGGTAATATATACTTAAGTGATGCAACAATCTAAGTTTAGGTAGGGGAAATTCTTCTCGTATACATAGGAGTACATGAAATTTGGTAAAATTTTCTGATTTTTTTTCTGCATTATACAAAGTTGCTGCATAGATCAAGTATAAGGAAATAAGTGTCTTTTTATTAGAGGCTAAATGAGTCATAGAAGATGAATTAGGAGATAATCATTTGTAGCTGTAACTAGAGGTTTCTATAGGAAATTGAGGAGCATTCTAATCGAAATATAAATGCCTATAAATGTCTGGGCTAAGAATTACAGGTGAACTTGAAATTATGTGGATCGGGTACAGGCCGAATGAAATTTTCCATAATTTCTTTTACTGCTAGATTTATTACTTAAAGGGTATACACTTATCAAAATAAAATTTCTTAGAAGGTATGCGTGCTTTTGTTTAAAACTTTTGTTTATGTATAATCCTATCTATGCATGTACACTAATTATTTTGAATTTCTTTGTTTAGTAGTAACTCAAAGTGATCATTCTTTTCCTATGTCATCTTCCCTATTATTTTCGTATATTCTATTTGTTTAGCAAATTTATGAGCATCTTGTTTGTTTCAATCTTAGTCTTACCTGAACAGAGTTGATTTATACGAAAGTTTACAAATATATTAGTTCTGACTTGCATTATCTAATTTAGGTGGTCTGGGACTCACTGGCACGGGAAGTTCTTCGTCAAGCTTCTGGTATTTTTCACAGTGCACTTTAACATAGTTATATTTTTATTTGTTCAAGGTTGCCATTAACATTATCTGCAATATTAGGCATTTTAGTTCATAGCCTGACTTTTCATCCATAACTTATCAAGTTTTATAACATGTAGATGCTTC
Source organism: Solanum tuberosum (assembly GCF_000226075.1). Lineage (NCBI taxonomy): Eukaryota > Viridiplantae > Streptophyta > Magnoliopsida > Solanales > Solanaceae > Solanum > Solanum tuberosum. The sequence continues at coordinate 58,212 of NW_006239628.1, read as the reverse complement.
TTTTTAGTACATTGACATGATTGTGAAACCGCTTTATAGGTGCATTATTCTTTGATAGATTGTTTCAGTCTAGGTGTGTTTTAGCCCTTATTTTGCAGAGGTTTTCTTCTTTACTCGTATACTTGCAGTGAGAACATGATTATTCGCTGCAATTACATGTGTGTTGCAGAGTGCTTTTGAACTGATGAGAAGTTTCCCTATATAATTGTTGATATTCAGCTGTATTGGTTCCAACATGGATGTGTTTGTACTGCTCTTAGATTTACCATTTCAATATGCTGAATACGGTTTTCCATTTTGATGATTCAGATCCATCTGCAAGTGCTGATCTGGCTGTGGTTCTGATGCAAGAAGGATTGGCACACATTCTTCTTATTGGTAAAAGGTAAGCTTGACAATCTCATAGTCCTATGAATACAAGTTTTAAACAGTTCTTGAGGCATAGTTTAAAAGTCGAATGATTATGTCAGAATTTCTATATGTTGAGGCTGAGTTAAGTGTTAACTAGATTGTATGGCATAATTTAACCTTATGTACTTGTTACTGTTGTCTGAACAGTGTGACTATTACCCGTTCTCGTATAGAGACTTCTATACCGCGCAAGCATGGACCAGCTATTGCAGGTTATGATAAGGTAAGTCTCCTTTTGTTTCAGCTTTTGTATTATTTAATTATTTTGAACATGACGTCAAGTGAAATTGTGTTCTTAATTTTGATTTGCAGGCGTTAAATAAATTCTTTGACAATGTTCTACAGGTAGACTTTTGCCAACTTTCTTGATGTTGCTTAATGTCCATAAGCAATATGTTACAGGTTCTTATTTCTGTTGCAGGCCTTTGTCAAGCATGTTGATTTCAAAGTAGTTCGCTGTGCTGTGATTGCAAGTCCAGGATTCACCAAGGTATTTTTTGTTTCTTTTTTGTATAGTTACACTTCTTAGCTAGTCATACTTTTATGCTATGTTACAAGGGGAAGAGCATGCATATCTAATTATATCTGTACTATGCATATGTTAATTCAGTTGTGATATTCAACCTTTTTTGGGTTGAATGTGCAGGATCAGTTTCATCGTCACCTGTTGTTGGAAGCCGAGAGGAAGCAACTAAGACCTATAATAGAAAATAAGTCACGCATACTTCTTGTCCATACAACCTCGGGATACAAGTATGCCCTTCTTTCTCTTTCTCTCTCTCTCCTTGCCCTTCATCCCCTCATCTGACATCTCAAAACGATACTTTGTCAATACAGTTTTATGCAAACCATATGATGTTAGACGTGCGTGCTAGTCTAGAACTGACTAATATGTTGCAATTACATTTTTGTGTACACGATTCTCTCGTCAGTACTGCTATTTTAGTACAAATCACCTTTATTATGTGTCTATTTGTAGTTGATATGTAAGAGTTCAATTATTATCAAGCACGGGTGTTTAAGCCAGAGAGTTTTTTTTTTTCCTGGTTTACAGACATAGTTTGAAAGAGGTTATGGATGCCCCAAATGTAATGAGTATGATAAAAGATACAAAAGCTGCCAAAGAGGTACCTTATGACCCTTGACCAACTTAATATGATCTTTAATCTTTATTCTTGTGTTTGTTCAAGTCTTTTTTCTTACTCTTTGGGAATAACAGTTTTCTTTTCTCTTCCAATCTTAATCAGGTTCAAGCCCTAAAGGATTTTTTCAACATGCTTTCAAATGTTAGGTTCTATCCTTGGTCTCAATGTTTCTATTTATATTTTTCTTAATAACTTTGGATGTTTCAGATTTTTATCTATCATATGCTAAGAGTACGCACATATTGTTTGGTTTTGAATTTATTTGTTTGCTTTTTTGGTGTTTACTGTTATCTTGGGTTCTGTAAAGAGACCTGAGAGTTTCAAATAAAAGTCGAGGTGTTTCACTATGCATGACGGATATCCCTGTTTAAGGAGATCAAGGTGGACTAATATGAAATATTTCAAGATTAAGAACAGACACAATGTGTTATGATGGGCAGCTGGTGATATTGTTATCTCTGTGTGTGCCTTTTTTCAGGCCTTTCTACCAATTGAATGCTGAAAATTCATTTGCAACCTATCTTGGTTGAATTTGTTTTCAGCAAGGATCCGTCATAATTCTCAGATATCCAATCATCAACAACTTTGAACTTCTATTAAATTTTAGGGCATCTCAGTTGTGTACTTTCATCTACTGATTTTATGTGCAATTTTACTGGAGTAGTAAGAGGATTATCTGTCTGCAATGCTTTGGCCATATTGATTTGAGATAATTTATCATCTGATGTGCCCTCTCCTTTACTTTTTTGCGGACAGAAATACGATAAGGAAGTCTTAATTAAAAATATTTGTGCTTGATTTCCTGGTTTCAAGGATATTTAGGTCTAAAAATTAGAGTTAAATTACATAATTTAAGGATGTTAGATATAGAGGTCTTTTACCAGAGTGAGTGCCTGTTTGAATCCCCCCGCCCCGCATATTTCATGAATTATGATATTAATTGGATATTAATGATGCCGCTTTTCATGCCTTCCGAAGTAACTAAGAAGGATAACACCTTTATTTAAAAGCTTTTTTCCCTCTCTTTTTAGAACTTCTTGCAATAAATGTATGCCATGTCCTTTTTTCCGAATCTCTTAACATTTATATTAATGAGCTTCACCATGCATGAAGTTAACTTCCAGTTGTCAACAAGAGATCCCTGTAATGTGTTCCTTTCCCTGAAACTTATGAAAATTGAAGTTACTTTATTGGGACTTTTCTAGGATCCTGATCGTGCATGCTATGGACCAAAGCATGTTGAAGTTGCCCATGAGCGAATGGCTATTCAGACACTTCTCATTACCGACGAGCTCTTTAGGTGAGTATCTTATGGTCCCAGGTTAATGGGCTTTTACAAGCAACAAAAATGAAACTGTATATAGCTTGATACTAAATTTGCAACTCGTGGCATATTTCTAGTTCATAAGTATCTCTTTTTACGTGCTTAGCTTTTAAAATTCACATCTTTGGTTCATAGGATAATATGTAGACATGTATAACTTTTTATCTTCATATCTCAATCAATTATTATTATTATTATTATTATTTTTTTTTTTTTTAATAACCGAGAAATCCGTCTGTGACCCGCCCTTTGGCCCAATCACTGCCTTCTAAACTCGGTGGATAATGGGCCCGCCCCTCTACCCTTCTCCACTTAAATACCGGGCTTCTATCTCAATCAATTATATATGAGTCATTTCACTCGTTCTGTGAATATAGTTGGTTGATATTGTACATGAGAAATATCTAACTTCTTTTGATCTGTTGACAGGAGTTCTGATGTAGAAACGAGGAAAAAGTATGCTAATCTGGTCGATTCAGTCAAGGATTCGGGTGGTACTGCTCTCATTTTCTCGTCAATGCATGTTTCTGGAGAACGTGAGTATATACAGTTCCTGTTAATTTCTTTTTTCTTCCAGCATTTACATCTCTGCCTTTCCCAGTCGGAATTTATTTAAGTCGGCCCCTAGTAATGCTTTGAATCGTATTTCCCTTCCGTGCACACGTTCATTGTCACATACTCACTTCAAATCTTTTTCCTTCCTACGAACACACGTTCTTTACTGCATATATCATATATGGCAAGGCTGATTAAAACAACTTTTGGTTTTCGTCACAGAACTCACACAGCTAACCGGCATTGCTGCAATCCTTCGTTTTCCTTTGCCGGAGCTGGAAGACATTGAGATGTGATGGAAGAAATGCTCGTTCATCGGTAATGAATGTTATCTGCACTGTTAAAAATGTGACTATTCGCTATAAAATGAAGTGAATACACAAAAATTGTAATGTTTCTCTAGCAGTGGAAGTAACATCATCAACTGATGTTGCGTGTGGCGTGTTGTATATTCGATTTTTTTTCGTTTTGATTAATTGAAATGTAATATATCGTCGACTATCGAGGTGTACTATATCATTGTAACGATATTTTTCATCGAATATGTTGGCTGTTAGATGAAGTTTTCTGGTTTTTTCACAGTTTCTCAGGTTTTATGTACTCTTTTGTCCACTTATTATATGCATAATTTGGTCTCTATTATGTTGTGTTTTGTTTGTCAAATCATCAAACCTGTACTAGGTTTGACTAATTCAGATTCGCATCGTATAGGATCCATGAGAACGGAAATGCTCCCAATTATTTTTTTCTTCTTATTTTTATTTTATATCTAGATGTTGATTTTTTAAATAAGAGTTTACACTTTGCAGAATTATTTTATTTTATTTTTTATAGGAGCACCAATAAACATGACTAGAATAAATAATTACTTGCCGTCTTAGTAAACCAATTTCTCTACGTTCTTATTTAGGAAAGTAGGTTGGAAAATCATGGTAAAGGAGCTCATGCATCATGAATACGATTAATAGCGGAGTCAAAATTTTCACTAACGAAATTTAATATATAAAAATAAATAATAATTTTGATCATGTAATTTTCAAGTAGAGGAGGTTTTCACTAACGGTGTGTTATTTAATTATGATAAAATGATACATATTTTTTTTTTATTTTGCACTTTTATAATTTTAAATTATTTTGTTTATTAAATACTGATACATAAAATTGCATTTTGTGTATTGATATTTCTGCGTATTTGCCGGCAACAATTGTGGATTTTGCGTAGGCCCACACTACACTATTTTTCAATTATTTAATTTCAACTATAATGACACAATTAGGAAAAAGAAAAAATAGTATTAATAAAGTAGAACATTGATGGTAGTGACAAAACATAGTGTGAAAATATTGTCTTTGGAGGAATTTTTAAAGGTAATCACGAAAAGTGATTTAAATCCACGATAAACTTTATTGCAGAATTGTTGGAACGTAAAAGGGCTAACTATAGTTAAACCAAGTAGAGGTGGAAATTGATTGTCTACGTGCTATCAAGCTGATTAAGAATAAGAAAATACAATATCATCCTCTTAGGGCTATTATTGAATACTGTAGATATTTATTGAATATCAGCAAAACCTCTATCAAACATATATGGAGAGAGGCGAATCAATGTGCTGATTTCCTAGCAAAAGAAGAATACAAATGTAATGAAGATCAAATAATTTAGGGAAATGTGTTCAAGAAGATGAAGTTCACTCTCCTAACAGACTTAAACGAGATTGCTTTTGAAAGATTGTAATCCTTTTTAGTTCATGTGTTTTGAGCATATTTTCTTGGCTCACTAGTTTTGTATATATTTATACACATTGAATGAATTTTTAAAATAAAAATAGAGAGTTTAAATCAATGTTAATAGGTTATGTCAAATCCGTAGCTAAACAGTGACTTTGCTTTTAAGCAGAATCTCAACCTCGACTCATGAAATGTAAAAATATGTGATAGGAAGTGCTTCAATTAAATAAATTTATACAACGTGAATCTTGAATTAATCAAATTCAAAATTCAGTTTATCTGATGGTCAAACAAAAGAGATCTTGTTACTCTTAAGTCTTAACTCACTCTTAATTTTTTTAAAGACATTTTACTCGTTTTTTCAACAACATAAAATTATAGTAAAGAGATAAAATAATTGCGTATTAATTTTCACAATCTCACTCCAAACTAAGATAATATAATAGACTTCACTCCAATTTTGGATATCATTCCATTAATTAGAGTCTTTGACTTCAAATTTTGATAATGGAGATTTTTGTGATAGAGAGTATTTCCCCCTTAAATAAGTGTTACAAACACAAATATAAATTAATAGATTGGTTCTAGATATCTAATGTTCTAACAAAGGAGATTATTCTTAATCCGCTTTCATTGTTTCTTCATATTTTGTCTTTTTAAATAACACAAGGTTATGTAGGATAAAGAGTTATCTTTATTCGAGGGAAGTCAATTGACATCCTCCTAAGATAGTAACTATTAATTGAGCGATCATCTGAGAAATTAACCAACTAACAACACTTTCATTAAACTGGGAAAAGGCAACAATAATAACAATAACATTCCTAGTGAAATTTGTCATTCAGCATGACTCAGTTGGTTTGGAGGGTGGTTATCCACACGGATGGCTCGAGATCAACCCCCCCCCCCCTCAATGCCTTCTGAGTCGAGCCTGTCGCATAGGGCTTGCCTAGTGCGGTTTACATCCCCTGTGTGGTGTTCAGGCTATTACACAGTAGGGGGTTTACCCAGTGTGCACAAAGTGCTCAACACAGAGTGCTCACCCAAAGGGCATAGGCTGTGACAGAGGTTGTACCAGCTGCGGATTATCTTGGGGTTCCAAAAAAAAAATTCCTAGTGAAATTTGTTAGAGGGTAAAGTGTACATAGACCTTATCACTACCTCGTGGAAATAGTTGTTCCCGAAATACTCTCGGCTCAAGTGCATCAAACTCAAGTAAAAGAAGAAGAAAATAATAAAGAAAGCATAACAATTAATACGAAAAGCAACATTATAGCCTACAGGACAAAAACAATACTAACAACAAAATAACGTTATAATTGAAACAAATATATATATATATATACACGTTGGCAGATAACAAAAGCAGGGTAAAACAACACTCTAACCCTACTGACCTTCTACCTAATACGTGACCTCCACTACTTTTTATCTAGAGTCATGTCCTTAGTTATATGAAGTTGTGTCATGTCCTATATATAATCACCTCTCCCCAATACTTTTTTGATGTACTTCTACCCTTTTGCATGCGTACCCCCTACAACCAGCCTCTGACACCTCATCTTCACATGCCCAAACCATCCCAGTCGCTTCCCTTATCTTGTCCACAACAAATGTCACTTCCACCTTCTACCGAATAGCCTCATTCTTAATCATGTCTCTCCTAGTATGTCCAGACATCCATCTCTACATTCCTCCGCAACATGCATCTTCTGAGCACGTGAGTGCTTGACTGACCAACACTCCACCCCATACAACAAGAACAGTCTAATTAACCACTCTGTAAAACTTACCTTCAATTTTAAATTAGGCAATATCCTATTATCATATAAGACTCTAGACAAACCTCTATTTCATCCCTGCCACACTACAATACGATGTGTGATAAATAAATGTAAGAGTTAGAATTAAAGTAAATCTTGGCCAAACCAACCAAAGTTGACACAAATATGAAATAATCCTACGAAGAAAAACTTAGGCCTGTTGGAATATCCAACCAAAACGCGTTAATCTTGTGGGTCTGTTCTAATTTATCATTATATGGCAACTAACCATATTTATGGAAAAACTTGTAATAAATATATACTCGCCTGTGCACTTTAATTGTCATTGTTTTCTTTTTTAGAGTCAAATTATAAGAACTTTGACTAACATTTTACGATATATTTTTTCATCATATTAATATACGAAAAATGACAATTTATAGTACTTTTCATATAGTTTTTGAATATCTAAATTTTTTGTTTATAATATCGAATTAATGTAATCTAATTTAACTTTGAAAATTAATCAAATTGACTTTCGAAAAGCACAACATGACAAATAAAAGTGGACGGAGGTAGTATCATTCATCCCTAACTAGAGGTTTTGGTTCGAGTCCCTTGAGTACAGAGTCACCTGGAGCGCTTTATCCTTAATGTGGGACTTTTCGGCACGAATTTGGATTTATTCAAACTCCAATGTCGATATTGAATACAGGACGGAACAAAAAAAATAAAAAATAATATATATATATAAAATGCATACTAGATTTTTTAAAATTATTATTAAATAATATAAACCCTTAAAGACCAATTCTCATTTGTTATGCTGAAAAAGATCTCAACTTTTTTTCCTACCTTGGTCACTAAGCTGTTCTTTGACCTTCTCAAATGTAATAACAAAAATCTCTGAATATTTATCCAAAGATCAAAACTTTTTCTCTTTCTTGGGATTATTTGGCTTTTGCTTTGTCTTTTTTTTGATTTATTTATCTACTTGGATTGCTTATTCAATCTTTTATCCATGGTTGCATAGTTATTTTGCTGATTACATGAATTGTGTTCTTACTTAGATAAGATTTTGGGTTCATCTTGTTTCTTGATTTGCTATACTTGAAGTTGAACAAGTTCTTGATTTTAGTACTTTTTTTACTAGTGTTGTGTTTGATAGAAGAGGGTTTGACTTTTTCTTGATCATTTGATTGAAATAATCAAGATCTTGTTGATTTTGAGTGGGCATTATAGAGCTATGTTTGTAATTGTAAGATATTAAACTATTGGGGAACTGAAAGATTGAATTTTGGAATTAGTATCAAATGGGGAACACTTGTGTTGGACCTAGTATTTCTAGAAATAGGTTCTTGCAGTCTGTTTCAGCTGCAATGTGGCCGTCTCGGGTGCCGGATGACACTGCTTCCACCACTAATGGTGGGAGTAGTAGGGGTGGAACAGTAGAATCTGGGAAAGACCCTGATGTGGTAGTTCAAAATAGGGCACCTGAACAGATGACAATGCCTAAGTCTGAACAGAAGGAAGTGGAACCAGTGAAGAAGGAAGAGGAACCGGTAAAGCCTAAGAAGGCGGTAGAGATGAAGAGGGTAGGTAGTGCAGGACTTAAGACTGATTCTGTGTTACAGAAGAAAACAGGCAACTTAAAAGAGTTTTTCAGTATAGGAAAGAAATTAGGACAAGGACAATTTGGGACTACATTTAAATGTGTCGAAAAAGGGACAGGGAAAGAGTATGCTTGTAAATCGATTGCTAAGAGGAAGTTGTTGACAGATGATGATGTTGAAGATGTTAGAAGGGAAATTCAGATAATGCATCACTTAGCAGGGCATCCGAATGTTATATCGATAAAAGGGGCTTATGAGGATGCGGTAGCTGTTCATGTAGTTATGGAACGGTGTGCTGGAGGTGAGCTTTTCGATAGGATTATTCAGCGGGGGCATTATACAGAAAGAAAAGCAGCTGAGCTCACAAGGACTATTTTTGGGGTTGTTGAAGCTTGTCATTCGCTGAGCGTCATGCATCGTGATCTTAAGCCTGAAAATTTCCTTTTTGTTGATCAGAAGGAGGATTCACTTCTCAAAACTATTGATTTTGGATTGTCAGTTTTCTTCAAACCAGGTACTTAATTTAATTAGTTTGTAGTTACTTTGTGGAAGCTGCTTTAAGATACCGTCTTAATTAATGAGCATCAATGAGAATTGACGTGTACTATTCATGAATTTTATGTGTTAGTTCTTGGTATTCGTGATGCAGATTCTATTGGACTTTGTCCAGGACTGTATCTTGATGTAGATGCACTTTGATTCAATCCACTGGCATTCATATTGTATTGAACTCTCATGATAAACCTTTAGAAGGGGAGCCTTGACGTAATTGGTAAAGTTGTTGCTATGTGACTAGGAGGTCACGTGTTCAAGCTATGGAAATAGCCGCTTGCAGAAATGCAAGGCAAGGCTGCGTACAATAGACCCTTCTGGTCTGGCCCTTCCCTGGACCCACGTGCATAGCAAGAGCTTAGTGCACCGAGCTGCCCTCTTTTTTTCTCTTGATAAACCTCGTCTGATGCAATTTGAAGTCTTTCTCCTCTATGCTATGTTGTTCATTAGTTGTAATGTATAATTTTCTGAAACAGACTATTTATGGATGTATCCTTTTCAGGTGAGAGATTTACTGATGTTGTTGGCAGTCCTTATTATGTTGCACCGGAAGTTCTCAAAAAGCGGTATGGTCCTGAAGCTGATGTTTGGAGTGCTGGTGTGATTGTGTACATCTTATTAAGTGGAGTGCCTCCTTTCTGGGCTGGTGAGATTTGAGGATACTTGTTTTCTTTACTTTATTCTGCAATTCTCTCTGTTCAATTCTCCAAAGTTTTACATTTCTATTAATATCCTAGAGGAAAATTTCGGGCTGTGTTAATTTAGCTGAAAAAGATGATGTGATATTCTCAAAGCTTGGGGGAACTCCTAGTTTGAATACTCCATTTCCTGGGACCTCGAATCATGGTGCTAGTGCTACCATAATCATATTACCATTTAGTTGATACTTGATAGGATCCTGTCACAAGATTCCCTTAATGCATAGTAATATTTTTAACTCGGTGTGATATTGTCCACTTTGGGCCAAAACTGATTGATTTTTCCCAAAAAGCCTCACCCCATTAAGAATATCCCTACACCTTATATGTAGTTCCCAACATTTTCACCTTCCAATGAGGAACTTTGATCGCATACCCAACAATTTCCCCCTTGAACTAAGTTTCACACGGTCCATCACGACGATCCAGGATCTCCCCTCTTTAATTAAGTACCAGAATACCATTACCACGATCCACGAGTCAATTTTCAAGTTTCACTGTGTGGCATGTGCCAATTGCCACCCCACATGACAGAGCATTTATGGCCACGGGAGCCCAAAGCTAGCTTCTTCTTGTGATCAGCTGAGATTTCCATAGTTCTTGCTACCTTTGTGTCGACTGCTGCTGCTGACCCTTTAAGGCGTCAGGCTAAGTTGCTCAGACTCTCCAAAATTGTTGCCGCACCCGTGTCGGATCCTCCAAAAATGCACTACTTTTAAAGGATCCGGCACGCCCCCGATGACATTTTTGAAAAGTCCGAGCAACATAGGCGTCAAGGGCAATCACCAGAAAATTGGGAACTTCCTTTATATGCATACACTTAAAATAAAAAGAATAACTGCATATTCAAAATCAGATCTATTTCCATAAACTAAACCAGTTTTGTCAGCAAGGGAAATAAAATGAAAAATGTTTATGGAAACCAAATGTAGCTCTGCCAATGATGTCTTATCTTTTCGTATGATTTCTCTTTACTAATATATAATATCATACAGAAAATGAGCAAGGAATATTTGAACAAGTCCTGCATGGTGATCTCGATTTCTCGTCAGATCCATGGCCTAGTATTTCAGAAGATGCAAAAGACTTAGTTAGGGGAATGCTTGTTCGAGATCCCAGAAAACGTTTAACTGCTCACGAAGTCTTGTGTAAGTCTTCTCAACAGTTTGTCTTATCTGATATTTGAGTTTAACATGTCTACCTGTTGAAATGACAGTGGATTAACTTTACTAGTGGGAAATGGTTTTACATTTCTACATTGGTAATTCACTAGTAATAGTAAGTAGTAGCGAGAACAGGAAAGGTATAATTCATATGCTAACGATAAAGCTTCTTATATGCTGTGAGTGAGGCTGGCTATATGAATACTATTCCCTCCATTTCAATTTGTTTGTTTTACTTTCCTTTTTAGTCCCTCTGAAAAAGAATGTTTCATTTCTTTTATAGCAACTCTTTAGTTCTAACTTTCTACATGACATGTTTAAGACCATAAGATTCAAAAGTCTTCTCTATTTTCTTACACTTTGTGCCAAGTCAAAGCAGACAAACAAATTGAAACAAAGGGAGTGCATCATTGTGCTCTAATTTCGCTTGTTTCGTTTCAATACTGAATACTCAATAATCTCCTACTATTATATATTCTATTTCATAATTGATCATGTAATAGTGCTATGGAGAAAGTTAAACTCTGCCCTTGTGGTTAATATTTTGTATCGCTAGAATCCTATGAAATGAATTTAGTCCTTCCTACTGCAAAAATTTCCCTCGAGTTGAAGAATTTGGATAAAAGTTAATGAGTGATTTTTATACCTCCGCAGGCCATCGCTGGGTTCAAGTTGATGGTGTGGCTCCAGATAAGCCTTTGGATTCTGCAGTTCTGAGTCGAATGAAACAATTTTCTGCAATGAACAAGCTCAAGAAGATGGCTTTGAGAGTGAGTCTATAGATTCACAAACACGTCCAAGAATCATACAAACTGTGGATTGAAACTAGTCCCGCTAAATATTGTGAGTTACACGTCTATTGCAGGTCATTGCTGAAAGCCTGTCTGAAGAAGAAATTGCCGGTCTGAAAGAAATGTTCAAGATGATTGATACAGACAATAGTGGTCAAATAACTTTTGAGGAGCTCAAAGTTGGTTTAAAAAGAGTTGGCGCTAATCTCAAGGAATCCGAGATCTATGATCTTATGCAAGCAGTAAGTGATCTTATTTCAAGAACCTTCATGGGCAGAATCATCTAAATCTAAATAAACTAATTTATATCCCGACTTAAATAAGATTTTGATCGCGCAATAAGAGCGAAGAAACATGATTAATGTGTTTGGGGGACAGCAAAAATGGGAGGAAGTGTTTTAGATCCTACAATATTAGTTTCATGTGTTCCTCCAAATGTTCCTCACGAAAGATCCCTACTAATTTCTCAATGCCATTTGTATCATGTGAAGAAAATGTGTACACCGGAGAAGAATAACAACGATGTATGCCTATGTGATAATGATAATGAAAATGATTAGTTAATTACGTACTCAACCCCTTCTTTATCCAAAGGAAGTACCAAAATGAACAAGTGAAAAACTGTATTTCTTATGTTTTTGTTAAGAGGAATTGTATAAACATGGTATCCAATATTTCCTTAATGCTGATGAAATATATTGTTACCATTTTAAACGGAAGACCCACATAGAAACTTAAAAGTTCCCTTGTTTCTTACTTATATTTTTGGTCTAAGGAAATTATTTGTGTATATGTAGTAGTTGGATAGATTGTTGAGAATTACAATAACAACAACAACTAGCCTCAATTAGTGAATTTCACCTGACGGGTATATTTGGGAGTTTGATTGCTAAAAGGTGAAGGAGATTGTGTGAAGCTAATATTAGCCAATTGGAAATAAAAATTGTGCTCGTGAGCTTACATTTGATCTAGTCGATGTGGGCAAGAAGTAAGACAGAGCGATTTGGCCTTTGAATATCCTCTTTTCTCTGTGTTGGTTTCTAATTGTATAATCTTAAATCTTAAGATTCATTTAGCCTCATGACATTCTTACATCTCATGCTCAACCAAATGATAGTGACCTCATGTAACTCCTCGTTTTGTCTGAAATTGCAGGCAGATGTTGATAACAGCGGCACAATTGACTATGGGGAATTTATAGCTGCAACATTACATTTCAACAAAATTGAAAGGGAAGATCATCTATTTGCTGCTTTCTCTTACTTTGATAAAGATGGAAGTGGCTACATCACTGCAGACGAGCTTCAACAAGCTTGTGAGGAATTTGGCATCGGTAACGTCCATCTGGAAGATATGATTAGAGATGCTGATCAGGACAATGTAAGTTCTACTCTTGCTCTCCTTGATTTTAATATGAATTGGCATACAGGATCTGCCAGTTTTAACTCCGAGAATGATCTTTAATCGGAATTAAAAGGACATGTCCTTTTCTAAAGTTCGGCTAGTTCATATCAAGAATCTAACTCTTCTTTGTTTCTTCGCCAGAAAAATTCATAGTTCATACTACTACTTCCTTAGCTACTTACTAAAAATGTTCAAAAGGCAGTATGGTATTTGTTGGCATTTGTGAATGACTTAATCGAAATCATCACTTAAGTTTGAAGGATATGCAGTAATGACTTCTTTGTATGATGTTACCATAAAATGATGATGCTTATACGAGCAAAGACAAGCTTCTTTAGTGTGTAATTTTCATTCATGGTAAAAATTTGAGTTTTCGTTTAAATTTTTTCCAGGATGGGCGCATTGATTACAATGAGTTTGTCGCGATGATGCAAAAGGGACATCCAGCGAGTGGTGGTGGCAAGCAAGGTCTAGAACACAGTTTCAGCACCGGATTTAGAGACGCTCTAAAACTTTAGAGAGCCTTTGCCTTTCATCCCCCTCCTTTAGTTTTGTTGTATAGTAGAAACTAGTGCTTGCCAAAGCAACAACCTTGCTTTTTCAATGCACATCAGTAACATTTTTCCCAGTTTTACAAAATTTTCTCAACATTTGCTTCTGCAATACTAGTGTTTATTGATACTGTCAATATGTTGCATAGCAAGAAACTTGTGTCACATAATTACGCGACGTTTCAACTTTGCACCTATAGAATGTTGAAGTATAATATGTATCGATGAGCTACAACTCGATTCTTCTCTCTAAGTTGCTTATTTTAGATCGCGATTAATTGTATATTTGTGATCAAGGATAGTAACACTGAGCTACTGCAGGTGTGTATTTGATCTGCTATATTTTACACCACATGTATTTACTCCTTCTTAAACTTCGTATCAAGTCAAAACCAGACAAATAAATTGAAACGGAGAGTGTAGTAAATATATGGTGTGAAGTGAACCATACAATGTGTCTAAAATTACAAGTTTCAAATCCAATAAAACAGTGGGGGAGCAAGCAATGTGCAATGAGTGAAGTTCCCATGCTTCAATATTCCAACTCCTAAATATAATCATTTTCTTTGAAAACAACTCCCACCCAAGCCCCTAAATAAGAAGTAAGCAAGGTTAGGACGGATCTAGAAGGTTGGTTACAGATTTTACGTGAACTTAGTAGTAATTTTTACTCAAATTTATAATTGGAAAATCCATTAATTATTTTAAAAAATGTAATTGTGAATCAAATAATTATCGATGTATTTTTAAATTCTGAATTCATCTCGAAAGAGAGAAGAGGCAAATGATATTAGCATGTTGTGTGTCTAGCAAGCTCTACTACATTTATTGAATAAGAACAGTCAAATAGGGCCATTATGATGTCCCATGTGCTATTGACTTAGGGTTGTTAGGGCCAACAAATGAACTAAAAGTAGTTTTACAAGAAAGGTTTATGAATATTATTTACGATTACGATGAAATGGTTGAAATTCCTTATATTTTACTTAAAAATCTTGAGTTTGATCAATAAAAGTGTGTATAAGCCCCTTAGAGTTGGTGCTTTACCTTCCCTGCGGGTCCATTCGACATAAATTAAGATTAGTTAAACTAGTGAATTTCGGATGACCTTTTTTGTGACTCTTGTGGTTCATGCCAAGATTAATTAAACTACAGACTCGATTTGTCTTAATTTATGTGATATTATTTGACTTTAAGGAGAAAAAAAAGGACTTTTGAAATTTGAGGTTTAAAACAAGTCATAGATATTCGTGTGAATTATCTCATTAAGGGTAAGATTGACATTTTACAGTTAAATGGTTACTAAATATAAAAATGTGTCATTTTTTTTATTAAAAAAAACTGACTAAAAAGAAAAATGTATCACATAAATTGAAAGCCTGAGACAAAAAAAAAAGTAATTATTAAAAGGACTTGAATTAAAAATCTTTTCTTCGATCGACTAAGAGCCCGTTTGGATTGACTTAAAAAAAGTAACTTTTAAGTCAAAAATAAAAAGTCGAACTGAAATGACTTTTAAGTCAAAAAGTAAAAAGTAGGGGGAGACCTACTTTTGGTTTCTGACTTATTTCAAGTCATATTTTACCTTGTCAAACACTTTGTAACTTATTTTAAGTTATTTTTTATATTTACCAAACACTTCCAGAAGTCAAAAACTGACTTAAAAGTAGGTTTGACCAACTTTTAAGTCAATCCAAATGGGCTCTAAGAAGTCAAAGAGATTCAACATCTACATCTACTATATATACATTAAAACAAGACATAATATATAAACATATTCTTTAACTTGACTTCAACCGACTATACCCTTCAATTTTAAATATATACAAATAAACACTTAAACGATAATAAAATTAAATGACTAGACGCACGCATCACATCATTACAATTAGGATAAGTCAATCTCCAACACCAACCCCTCCACCAAAGCAAATAGAGATAGAAAGGAAAAGTTACGCACTTGACAAGGACTTGTAGATTTAAAAATTATGATGATTACTTAGTCAAGGAATAAATAAGTAAGTAAATGAATAAAAAATTAAAGATTGTATATACCAACCATTTAACATTTAAAAGGCATAGATGGTGATGGAGTTTTTATTTTTACAAGAGAAAATATGTGGCAGAAAATAAATGTATCATCACCACCTGAAAAATGATATATAAAACATTTAATCCCAAACAATAATCAATTTTATCCCACATTAATCTATTTTCATGTTAATTCTTTAATATATATATTTCCCTAAAAACTTGGTCCAATATTAATACTAAGTCAATTTTATTTAAGTAAAGAACATTTACAATATGTCACACCAATCTTTTTCTTTATTTTGTAGTTGATATGTGGTGTTTGTTTTGGGATATTGAGTAATTTAGGTTTAAATTACGTAAGGCTCATTAAAAAAGAAACACTTCTTATCAAAATTGTTTTCTTTTTTAATATGGAAAAGAGCCAAAAATACTCTTGAACTATTCGAAAAGATTTAAATATACCCATCATTCACCTATTGGGTTAAAAATACCCTCCAGTTCACTTTTTTGGTCTATTTTTACCCTTAAAACTAACACCCTTTTATTTTTTAATTATTTTTATTAATGTTTATTACGTGGCATCTTCCTATTGAATAGAACTAAATTCCAACCCATTAGATTGAATAAAATTAAATTCCAACTCAAAAAATAAAGGATGCTTCTTCTTGTAGTTGATGGGTGGTTCTGAAATAGCTTTAGTGAGAAAGAGAGATGTTTTTTTTTAAAAGGGTCGTTTGGGTCATGGAGCTATAGATAGGGGTGTGTACAAAACCGAACTGAAAATCGAACCAAACCGCAAACCGAGTTAAACCGAAAAAATAAACCTGACTAGTGGTTGGTTTGACTTGGTTTGGTGTTAGGAAAAAAAAAACCGGCTATATTTGGGTTGGTTTGGTTTTAACTAAAAAAAACCAACCCGAGACCAAACCAACCCGACATTATATATATAATTTTAAAATTTTATTTTATACATAAAAATATTTACTTTGATATAATTTTTAAATATTTCTTATACTTTTTCATAGTTTTTATCTTTTTAATATATTATTTCAAGTTTGAAACTTATAATTTTGAATGGTTCCATAAAGATTATAGTCAATAGATGTTGGTAATTATAATAAAACTTAAATCAAAATCAAATTAATACTAATGCAAAAAGAAAATCAATTTAACACTAAGAATGACAATAATATTGAATATTTGTTCTTTGGTTTTACATTGGTTTAAACAATTAAAGTACATAATCTAATTTTAATTTCCTTTAATATTTAGTCATGTAACTAATACTTATTAAACTTATTTTAGCATGATTTATTACTTTTAAATTATGATCATTTTTCATTTATGACTTGTTAATTTGCAATATTTGTTTTTACGCGATTTTCATTATTATTATTATTTTTGGATATTTTAGTGTCATTAATCATATTCATTGTTTGTGTTGTATTCTTAAGAAACACCTTACATAGTTGTATTTTAGTATGACTGAAGAAATACTTGAAGTACAAGTAAATTATATGTTTGTATGAATACTTTGGCGGAAAAACTTGAAAACCCGAAAAAATTCGAGGTTGAAAAACCCGAGTTTTATTGGTTTGGTTTGGTTTATAGATTTAAAAATCCGACACAAATAATTTGGTTTGATATTTGAAAAACCCGAGCCAACCCGACCATGTACACCCCCAGCTATAGATATGGGTCGGGGTGGATGAAGGAAAATCTAATGGGTTGGAATTTAGTTTCATCCAATAGGAAGATACCACATAATAAATATTAATAAAATTAATTAAAAAATAAAAGGGTGTTAGTTTTAAGGGTAAAAATAGACCAAAAAGGTGAACTGAGGGGTATTTTAACCCAATAAGTGAATGAGGGGTATATTTGAACCTTTTCGAATAATTCAAGGGTATTTGGCCCTTTTTCGTTTTTAATATTCGAACACAAAATCTCTGATTAATAATAAAAGAATCTTATTGTTTTTTGGCATAACTTTCTAGTGTTGTCACACCATATCTATAGGAATTCTTGATGAAATTTGTTTGTCTTTTCTACTTATTATTGTCAATGGTTGCTTAATCAATGTGAAATAACACACATATTATATTGGATAAAAAAAAAATTCACCTTTAATTAGAGTTGAATTCGCATCATGAGAAATAGAGATGAATTTTGGAAAAATTAAACCACTTCATCCTTTAATCGGTGTGGTAATCATATTATCTTTTTAAGGTAGATATAAAATTTACGTATATTTTATCTTCTTAAATTAGATAACTATATTATTTATATAAAAATGGTTACTACTTACTACTAAGCTACCACTTTATTTTAAGATAAAGTTTGACCATTCAAATTTTAAAAATAATGATGATTACTTAGTCAACGAATAAATTAATAAATAAAGCTTATACCAACCATTTAACATTTAAAAAGCATGGTTGATAACATTGGAATGTTTACAAACTACAAAAGAAAAAATGTGGTGGAGAAAATAAAAGTGGCCCTGCAAATGCTCCATTCTAACAACCTCAAATTTATATAAATTTTAATCCTATGATATCATGTTTTTTTTTTGTTTTCTTTTGGATGGTTAATTAAGTGAGTTGAGATTATTAATTTTTGGGTGTATCGTGAGTTTTTAGTCATCATTTGAAAAGTAATAGAAACATAGAAATGCAGAACTAACGATATATATTACTCAAGGGTCATTTGGTAGCTGGTTAGGATAAATATTATATATATTGGGTTATGAGGGGTGATTAGGGCGTCATGCGGAAGCTTACAATTTGCAAATCATATAATTGATAAAATCAGATAACAAAAACTTATATTAAAAAATCAAAATGTTATTATATCAAAACTAATATAAAGAAAAACATTGAAACTTTAGAGAGAATAAATCTCCCCATAAACAAAACTCTTAAACGACTACATTGTGGATGTTTTGTTGTTTTTGTGTTAGAAGAAACAAACCTATATTTATAGAGTACTAAAAACTTTTCCTACTAGAAAAGGAGTCCTAAAAGGAGAGAATAAACCAAATATAAAAATAATATTATATTTTCCTTTTCAAGAAAAGTAAAAACATTTATGGTAATGTTTTGTTTTTTCTTTAAGGAAAAATAAATCTTAAATTATGGTAAGAAAATCAGGGCAAAACCCTAACAATAATGTATTAGATTCTGTATAAGTAGTATTATATTTGATAGATAATTGATTAGGATTATGTATAAAATTAATTTGATGTTTTGATATTTGGTAATTTGAAAACCTCATAACTAATATACATATAAGTTATGGGAGAATTTATGTATAATTTTATGCACACAAAAGATGAAATAACTAAATAATCCTATATAACCAATCTCTTACATAAAATAATAAATAAATTTCCACATAACTAATCTTATATCTTACTAATACGCAAACTCTAGTTAAATATCAAACAACACCTAAATTCTCGATATAAATCTAATTAGTTTTTAAAAATTTATTAAATATGTGCAAAATGGAAAAGAAGAACCTAGTTATTATTCTAGAATTTAAAATTCATAAGGGTCGTTTAATAGGATGTATTGAATATGATATCATAATTATACTGAAATTAATAATTATAAAATTAGGTACATTGTGATTAGTTTTCGAAGCATAATTTTTATAGACTATCTAGTTTGTTGTATTAAATGAAGAAAATATATTAATATTAAAACAAAAATAATATTGAGTACGAAGGATTCAAGTAAGAATAATATATCATATTATTAATATCATGATTTACTATTTATAAAAATAAAAAATACTAAAACATTATAACCAACATAATTTTTTTAATATATTAAAATTAATACATATATATTATTTTCTCTAATACTTTGTATTAAACACCTATAATTTTTCTTATATATATTTAATTCGAATAATCCACATCCCTAGAAAAAGGTGTTTTTGTAGAACTCACGTGTGTGGATAAAAATAAAAGGTCGGTTATATGATATTTTCTTGGTTTCTTATAAATTCTTTTTTTTAAAGGCGGCTGCTTTTTGTTTTTATTTTCGTTTTTTTTAAAAAAAAAAATCATCAAATTTGTTACGCAAAAATACGTTTCTCAAATATAATTGAAATAACATTTCAGAAACAAATGGAAAAAATAATAAATATATTATCATATAAATTTAATTAAATTAGATAAAATATTATTCTTCTACTTTATCAGATATCTTGGTTGAAGGATAAATAAAGTGCAGAAATTAACATGTATTTAATAATATGCTATTTATTTTAATTTATTATTCAACTTGACGAGAAAGATAATTGTCAAATTAAATTAATGATCAATATGAATTCGAATATACAAGTTTCAATTTTTTAAAATAAAATTATAAATTTAAAATTAGTATCATAAATTATGAAAGTTAATAATTGAAAATATTAAATATTATTAAAAATTATAATAAAAAAAAATATTTTTTAATTATCCAAATAATAATAAATGTGAAAGTTGATAGATTCAAAGCTGTGTCTGTGCTGGAGAAGATATATATACAGCTGCATTCGTGAATTTGGATAAGTTGGAATGTCACATATTTTGTGTATTCCAAAAAGATACTAATATTTTTAGAATCATGATGTTTGGAATAATTTACGCGCATCTTGATTAATTTTATCGTATATTTATTATCTCTACTAATAATAAGTATTAAATAACTTTATTAATCAAAATTATATTAATAGATTAAATTTTTTTTTTTTTGTCTCCGATGTCCAAAAAAGATAAAATGCAATGCACACATTTGGAAATTGGAACTATTAATTTATTTAATACCTTAATTAGTATTCAAGCATAATTTATTTTAGTATGTTTATCATTATAAAAACATAGTATTATTCTTTTAGAAATAAATTGATTAAAAATATAGTATAACAATAACATGCTCAGTATCTTCTCGCAAAATGAGGTCTGGAAAAGATAAATACTCAGACCTTAATTCAAAGATAGCAAGATTGTTTACGATAAATTCTCATCTTAAAAGAAAAAATAGTCCAAAACAGTTCAAAAAAAAAAAGTACAAGACATAGTAGATAGTAACAAAAATGACCATTAATAACTAGATAGTAACTACAACAAAATAATATGATAGTCAAAGTACAAGAAACAACAAATAACATCAATTTTTTTTTAAAAAAAATAGTATCATATAATATTGAATAGTATTTAATATTTTGTCATGATTCCTCCACTGCTGACATTTCTTTTCGAACCGCTTTAGATATTTTCTTTAAACTAATAATTACTGAAAATAATTTTATTATTTTTCAAATCAAGAATAAACTTTATATACACTTTACTCTCTGTAATTTTCCCTCATAAAATTATACTGAATATGTCGTTGTTTCGTATAAAATTGAATACTAAAGTAAGTACTTACTTGTTGTCCACTTAATGCTGATATAAATTAATGTCCACATACTCAAAAGAGAATTTCTTGGCAAGTTTTTCACATTTTATTTGCCTTGTCATTGATAATCCAATAATTATATTGTCACTTTTTCGTTTCTTTTTTTTAGTTTGGACCCAATAATAAAGGAGTGGAAGGAAAAAGAGAATTAAAAATTAAAATAGGATCATGCACCTTATGGAAAGTGTAATATTTTGCATTATAAATGGTCCATTCAGCATACTACTTTTTTTTTTTCTCTTTTTTATGACCCAAGAGGTAGAAGAAAAAATAATATTTTCTTTAATTTCAAAATGTAAATTTGAGATTTTTAATTGAGCGCGAAGGAATCCTATCGATTCGATTAATGATGAACAAGTTTATTTTTTTTGTTATAAGTGACAATTAATCACATTTAGATCTTCTAATTATTAAGAACACTTAATAAAAGGGATTACGATTCTCGATTATTTATTTTAAATTTATGAATGTACAAGTCACCATTATTGCAAAATAAATAAATAGTAATACACTCCCTCAAATCCTAACTATTATGGAGTACTTTTTTGGTAAATTAAATTTGTTTTAAAATATTTCACGTTTTAAAAACTGAAGAATCATTTTTTCCCATTATCTATTCATATTGCTCAAATTAATGAAAATGTGACTAAATAAGACACTTAAGAAAAAATAAATGATCTTTTTAAAAATTAATGTCAACTTCAATCGACGGTTCCAAAAAATAATAATCAGATATCTCGATAATTGAGGGAATTTGATTTTATAACTACTAATTAAACGATTATTTGAGAAATCAACTTATCCACGGAGGCAAGTTAATTCAAATATTAATTTGATCTATTTTCTAGTAATAAATAGCCCCACCATAGAGGCCATAACTTTAAATTTGTGGTCTCTATAATGCTTAAATTAAACTAGAGGTTTTATTGATATATTTTGTTAGACATCAAACCCACCACTAATTTTTTTTTGTGTAGAATAGTCAATAAATCATGTTTTTTTTAAAAAAAATCGGTGTCGAGTATACTCTCTTGAAGTTATAATTTTTAATTTAGATTCATACTACATAATAAAATTCGTTCAAGCGGAATCATATTTTACGGATTTTTTTTTCCTTCTTATTTTCAAGATTCAAATCTCGAAATGCTATTAAAGTAAAGAAGATCCTATCTTATATTACATCACAATCTTTGTTGATGTCACATGCACATGTTGCACATTGTACCAGCGAATTCAAATATACTTTGATATGAGACATAAATTTTACGACATGGAAATTCATTCAAAACTCTCTATATCTAGAATAATTAAACATCATTTTTAAGACAAATTTCAGTTGTTCAACCAATTATCACAATACTTGTTAATGTCACATGCACATGTTGCATTGTACTACCGAATTCAAATATACTTTCAATATGAGACATAAATTTCACGACATGGAGATTCATTCAAAACTCTATATATCTAGAATAATTAAGCATCATTTTTAAGACAAATTTCAGTTGTTCAACCAATTATCACAATACTTGTTAATGTCACATGCACATGTTGCATTGTACTACCGAATTCAAATATACTTTCAATATGAGACATAAATTTCACGACATGGAGATTCATTCAAAACTCTATATATCTAGAATAATTAAGCATCATTTTTAAGACAAATTTCAGTTGTTCAACCAATTATCACAATACTTGTTAATGTCACATGCACATGTTGCATTGTACTACCGAATTCAAATATATTTTCAATATGGGACATCAATTTCACGACATAAAAATTCATTTAAAACTATATTTAGAATAATTAAACATCATTTTAAAGACAAATTCCAGCTTCTCAGCCAATTTTAAACATGTATAATAGTGAAGAATCTTAATTTGGATAAATTCTTATTTTATGTACAACTATATATATGATTCTTGGCTTTTCTTACCGGTAATATCGACAACATTTGTTTAACATATTCAATACGTACGTTTCTTCTTTACTTTTTGTTTGTTTTGTTTTAATTATTCGGTATACAAAATTTACTGATTCAACTAATTTAGATTTATGCCTCATAAAATTCATCAAGGGTTGTTATTTTGTTCCCTAGGCCTAGACCACGTTATAAGTACTACGAATTTTTATAACTTCTTGATTTTAATTCGAGACATCTGATTATAGAATTTCAATCATCCTACCACATTCCTCGACGATACGAAACATGTTTTGTTATATTTAATACGTAGGGTTAGGTACCGGTTAACGTCCATAAGATCAATACTTTAATTGAATCCAGACATTATTTTATTTTTTAGGTTGCGTTTTTTAGTTTTGTTTATTTTGTTAGAAAAGTCGTGTGATTTGAATAGTTTTTTTTTTTTTAAAAAAAGAAGAGCTTTTGTAGAAATACTTAACTTTTGAGTTGCTTTTGTTTTCTAAAATCATTTTTGGTTTTATTAACTTGAAGAAACCAAAATAATTTATTCTTATAGCGAAATATTTATTTCTCGCTTGGTGTCCGGTCCTTAATTTAGGGCATAAATACAACGTTGCCTAAGAATGACTAAATTTATTTGCAATTCTTAGTTTAGAAAGATAACATATTATATCCTTCGGGATGACTCAGTTGGTTTGGAGTGGATGATCCGGGATCGATCCCCCTCAATGCCTTATGAGTCAAGCCTGTCGTATAAGGTTTGCCTAATGCGGTTCACATCCTCTGTATGGTTTGTAGACTATTACACAGTTGAGAATTTACCCAATGCGCAGACAAAAGTTATAGCGGCTACGGATTATTTGAGAGTTTAAAAAAAAGATAACATATTATAATTATAGTAATCTTAAATGTACGTACATTTGTATTGTTTTTCCTTACATGTAAAGTAATTCACCAAAATGGAATAAAATTAAAAAAAAATCAAAAGTGCCATTGTACAATTAATGTCTTTTTTGTTTGTTTCCCGTCACATGTTTGATATCCGTTTTAATATTCGATTTATAATGCAAATTTAAGCGTTCTCTAAAAATGAAGGAATCATATTTTATTGACAATTCATAATTTTAGAAGAATATGATTTGATCTTTTAAGTTTTAAGATATTTTAGTAATTTTGAATGTATTATTAGATTTTTTCCCCTTAAACGTAAAATAATTTAACTAAATATGAAAAGATCAAAAAAGAAAAAGAATCGCTACACAAAAAAAACATTTGTTTTGTTTCACTCATGGTGTCTGGTCTGCTCTTGAGTCTCGACGCTCCATCAATGCAAATTCACGTTGGATAAACCTTTGTAGACCGCTTTGTACTAAAAAATAAATAAATTGTCGAACTTGTAATTAAAGATAAAAGATTTATTTCTAATTTTAGAAGGAAATAATCTTATTTTTAGCAAATAAAAAATAATCTTGAATTTTAGAAGGAATTTCATTTACCCTTTAAATGTAAACTAATTCACCAAAATAAGAAAAGAAAAGAAATAATATCCCCTTCATTATTTGATTAAGTTTTGACTTAACATGAATTTAAATAAATAAAAAATATTTTTAAATTTTATGATCTTAATCCGGAGATACGTGAAATGTATCAAAATATCTTTTCATTTGACGATTCTAAACATCTATACTTGAGCAGATGGTCTTTTGGAAACATCTTCTCTATCTTCACTTAGTAGTATAAGGTTCACGTACACTTTATCTTTCCCAAACTCTATACTTATAAGGGTCCAAAAGGTACTTCAAACCCTTCTAGCTGAAAATTACTATTTATACGTGATTAAAATTATTTTTTATGTAATATATATATAATAGATATTGAATCTCTTCGACTTATTCGTGTGTTTACTTCTTTATATTTCAAATTTTTTTAGTAAAAATTCTGACTCTACTACTATTCACGGAGTATCGTTATTGTTATTGGTTGTTATAAATATGTTATATCAAAAGTTAAAATTAAAAATTTACGAAAAAAAGACATTTTTTTTTAAACGGATTTATCCCCGATGATAAAAATAGTGTCTACATGCACTCTCCTCCTAAGTAGTACAAATAGAGACGTTACTTGTGATCTTTTTTTTTTCTCCACTGCCACTCTCTGCCTACAATTTCTCTCCTTTATATCTCTCTCTGCCATTTGTTTACAAACTAACCTCTATAATTCCTCTTAATACAACACCTAATCACTTCTAAATCTCATTTTATCTACTCTTAATCTCACAATTATCCAAGAAAGATCACTTTTTTAACCTATAGAGTCATAAAAGAGTGATCTTTATTGTATTTTCTTGATTTGGGTTTTTACTTTATAGCAATCTTGGATCACTTTTTAGTTTTGAAAGGACAAAAAGTGATCTTTTTGGGTATTTTCTTGTTCTTGGGTCTAGTATTTTGGGGATTTGAAGTGAAAAAAAATGGTTGTTAAGTTGATGAAGTGGATGCCATGGCCTCCACTTTTATTATCTAAGAAATTTGAGGCCAAGATTACTGTAAATTGCCTTAAAGGTTTCAGCTTTTTGTCAGAAAAGCATGTGGGGGTCCAAGATTTTGATAGATTGAGAGTTGGAATTAAGTGGAAGGGATCAACTAAGGGGATTTCTTTGAATTTGAGCTCTTTTACTAGGAAAAGTGTAAAGAAGAATTTTACAAAAGAAGAGTGTTTAAAGGAAGATGAGGGGATTGTTGAATGGAATGAGGAATTTTTAAGTGTTTGTAACTTTTCAGGTTATAAAGATGGTGTGTTTCATCCTTGGGAAGTTGTGTTTACTGTGTTCAATGTGAGTTCTTGATTGCTTTTTACCTTTGAATTTTGATATATCCTTATGGTGTTTTGTGTTTTTGGCTGTTGAGTGAAAAGGAATCCAATTCTAGGGAATTTGATTAGTTCCATGTTCATTTATCTTGAAAAGAATTGTTATAATGTTTTTTGGCTGCTATAGAGAACATATAATATAACATAACATGAAAAATCGGGTTTCAAAGAGATCTTGGCCGTTGTAGTGAATATGTTGTTATAGATGATCTCTGGTATTTGTTTTGGCTTTCGTTTTCGTACATTTTGTTGTGGATGCTTGTTCTTTTTCTTAATTTCTTTTAGCATGACTTCTTCGTTACTGTATTTGTTTTACACACTTGTCTTTTTTATTCTGCTTTACTTGAGTTGAGGGTCTATCGAAAACAACCTCTTTAACTTCATAAGGTGGGGGTAAGGTTGTGCACAATATCTTGATAGTTGTGTTGTGAATCCTGATCATGTCCATACAACTTTTCGGGATGATAAATTTCTTGGATTTCCTTAAATTAGGAATTTGGTTTTCTTTATTGGTTAAATTGATGCTTGGTTTTTGATTATTTGATCATGGTGATTCAGTATATTGCAGCAGCATTTGTATGAGCCTGTTCAAAGGACATTTAAAAAAGAGTTGCTTGATAAAATCCATCATCAATATGGTTTTTACTGAGTTTTATTACCACTAGTAAGCTTAGTGAGTTTAACAGTGGCAAAGCCAGAAATTTCGCCTAAAGTCCGATATATACACAATATAATTTTCCGATATGCTAATGGCTTAAAGTGAGTTTTAACTTTGTTATATTGCTCTCTAAAATTTTGAAGAATGGAGATACTATTCCAAAAGCTTTTTAAGCCTTATGGAATGTAATGATTGCCTTTTAATGGATTACACTTTTTGAGCCTGTTGGGGTCATTTATTTTGATGTTATAAGGTGGATGGTGAGACCTACTATAGTTCATTCATATTTTTCTCTGGACATATACAACTGTACTTTTTGGAAAGGAAAAAGACATTATTGGCATAGTCTCTTATTAATTAAAAATGGTAGCAATTGATTATTATTATTATATTTATTATTGTTGTTGTTGTTGCTTTTATTATTATTTATTTATATATATATATATTATACTTATTTTCATTTCTACTCTTATTTGGTATGATGATGACATCAGTTGAGCTTAAATGGAATAGTAAATACTTATAGCCGATCCACCAACTTGTTTGGGACTGAAGCTTGTAATTGCTGTTCTTCCATAGGTTCAACGTTGTCCTTAGCTGCATGTTTCTTTGACTGCTTTGAGCCTATCTCATCGTACATGATAGTTGCATTTTTTTTCAATCCATGGGTGTATTACTTTACAGTAATTTCTCAATTGAACTTCTTGTTTTTGTGTTCATTCATTGTTTGTATACTCCCTTCCATGTGGTTCTCCGGGAGCAATACTTATTCATACTTCTTCTGAATCAGGGTACAAGCAAAGGACCAGATCAGAAGGTACCCGTACTTGCTGCTGCGACATTGAACCTTGCAGACTTTGCTTCATTAGCTGGAGAAAAAGAAGACGGCATTGAAATTTTCGTTCCTTTGGAAGCCTCTATTGGCAAATTCAAGAGTTGCCTTTCACTCTGTGTAAGAGAAACTAAAGCATACTTTTTGTTTGCTCTCTCGTATTCCTTCAGCAATGTGAATATATCATTTGATCAGTATCTTTCGCATCTACTTGTATATATATGTGTGTGACTGTTTCCTAAAGACATGTTCATACATTTGTCAACAGCTATCGCTCAACCTTGTGGAATTGAGGAACACTAACGAAGCTTCAGAGAACATTCCAAAGTTTATCATGTCTGCTCCAGTATCTCCAAATACTGGAAAGGTTTTGTTGATAGACAGAAATGAGGGTTCTTCTTTAAAAGCAGGTCTGCAGAAAGTTAAATTTTTCAAGGCATTATCTATTAGGCGACACAAGAAAGGATATCATGAAGAGGAAGGCAGCAGTGATGGAAGGAACTCAGTCAGAAGTGAGGATCCCAATTATGTTTACCCAGTGGATACAGATTCACTTGATGATGATTCAGAAGATGGAGAATCGGAGGAAGGAATGGAGGATACAAGTGTTCAGAAGTCATTCAGTTATGAAACACTTGTCTATGCAAACCATGCTGGTGGATCATTTTGTTCAAACACAAGCAGCAGCGACGACGACGAGGATTTAGTCCACTACAGCCATCATATTTCAGACACAAGGCACAAGTACCCCGAGGATACAACTGCAGCACTACGAAATCAATCTGCAGAGCAGAGTTCTAAACGCAGCATTCTCCCCTGGAGAAAGAGGAAGTTGAGTTTCAGATCTCCTAAAACCAAGGGGGAGCCGTTGTTGAAGAAACATTATGGAGAGGATGGTGGAGATGATATAGACTTTGATCGTCGACAGCTTTGCTCATCTGATGAATCTTCTTCAGGGGTACGTTTCGTGCTTTCCTTGTCATGTTTGATTGTCCCAGTATCTAAATGGAATTTGCATAGTGTCATTTATTATCTTCATTTCATGATCTAATCAATCTGCTACCTATTACTTGTACACCAATATGCCTGTCGTATTGAAGATTTACTGAGCTTGAGAGCTTCCTTTAGTAGCTTCTGTACTTGTATAGTTGTATCAATAGTCTATATTGTTGAGGTTTTCATGTTCATGATTGAACATGTATATGTCATAACTAGTCCTCTTAGCAATGTGTGTAATTCTTGCAGTGGTACAAATCTGAGGAAGCTTCTCCAAATCGATTTTCTATCTCCGAGTTTGGAGATGACAGTTTTGCTGTAGGTAGTTGGGAGCAGAAAGAGATAATAAGCCGTGATGGACAAATGAAGGTGCAGACTCAGATATTCTTTGCTTCGATTGATCAACGAAGTGAACGAGCTGCTGGTGAAAGCGCTTGTACAGCCTTGGTTGCTGTCATAGCTGATTGGTTCCACTGCAATCCCGAGGATATGCCCATCAAGTCCCAACTTGATTGTCTTATCCGGGAAGGCTCACTGCAGTGGAGGGATCTTTGTGAAAAAGAGACCTACATGGAACGTTTCCCAGATAAGCATTTTGACCTCGAGACAGTCCTGGAGGCGAAAGTGCGTCCACTCTCAGTCGTCTCCGAAAAATCATTCATTGGGTTCTTTCATCCTGAAGGAATCGAAGAAGAGGAGGGATTTGACTTCCTTGATGGTGCCATGTCTTTTGACAACATATGGGACGAGATATGTAAATCCGCTCAAGAAACTCCCGGTCATTGCGACTCCTTTGTTTACATTGTGAGTTGGAATGATCACTTCTTTATCCTCAAGGTTGAAAAAGATGCATACTATATCATCGACACACTGGGCGAGAGGCTTTTTGAGGGTTGTAACCAGGCATATATCCTCAAGTTCGACAAAGACACAACAATTATGCGGGTACCTAGTGAGTCTCAACAATCAGATGATAAACCATCTAGCGATAGAAAAGAGAAATCCGATGTCAAAGAAGCTGCTGATGAAGGCAAAATTGTCGTTTGTACCAATGGCTCCGACAAAATGCAGGAAGACATGGTACCTGAAATCATTTACAGTGGTAAAGAGGCATGTAAAGAGTACATTAAGAGTTTTTTGGCAGCAATCCCTATTAGGGAGTTACAAGTTGATGTAAAGAAAGGATTGATGGCATCGACACCCCTTCATCAACGGCTACAAATTGAATTCCATTACACAAAAACGAGCTTTGACCCGAAGTTTGAGTCATCATCTACACAAGGACTGACCGCTAACAGTTTGGCCATACTACCGTCAGCATCAGAGTAAGCAACGATTGATAAAGCTTTATTAGTATATGCATAATGCTAATCATTTTTGTTCTACATATCATTTTAGGAATTTTGAATAGCTAATTGCTGTTTAGTGCCCCCTGGAGAGTCTCTTCTTTTCTGTTTTTTCTTTCGTATATGAGTGTAACTAGCTCGGTATCTTCTTCGTCTTTTATTTCTTGTACGCGGGAAATGATAATGTAAATGACTATGGAACTGTTCAAGAGTACTCATTTTTTTGTTCTCTCAAAGAGGGAAGTTGAGTTAAATGAATATATTAGTTCCATATTGCTCTTGATTATTGTTTATTTTGCTTTATTTGAAGTCATGTTTACTCAGAATTGGAGTAAATGAAGCTTATAGCTCATTTCCAAGGAAATTTCATTGAGAAAACATATGCAAAGTGAGTTTTTCTTGTAATCTTCTCCTTCACAACTCATGATTTCTTTTAATCAGTAAAAAGAAAGTTTACTGCACCATCACATTGTTGGGTACATTAGGGGAATCATTTTTCTCCAAACTTGGAGCAACAGTAAAATTGTCTACGTGTGATCTATAGCCTATAGGTCACGAGTCCGAGCCGTGAAATCAGTTGTTCCATTGATGTTTGCAACTTTGCACCAAGGTAGGCTGTTTGCATAAGTCTGTGTGTGACTTATAGGTCAGCAGGGAATCAGATGTATCAGCTTGCATCAGGGTAGGTTTGTTACATATGTCTCCATGTGACTCAAAGGTCGTGGGTTCGAGCCTTGGAATCTGTCATTGATCCTTGCGTCAGGGAACACTATTTACATATATGTCTCTCTGTGACAGGTCTCGGGTTCGGGTCGTATAATCAGCCATCTATGTTCACGTCAAGGTAGGTTGCCTAAGTTACACCCCCTTGCAGAGGCAAAGCTATATCATTAGCTATGGGTTCGGACGAATCTAGTAGCTTTTGCTTAGATTATGTATTTATATTAGAAATTCATGAAGTACATATAAATATTTAGTTGTGAATCTAGTAACTAAAGACAACTTATGTGTTTTGATGACAAATTCAAGATTCATAAACTTTAAATCTTAGTTCCGCCTCAATTTGAGACATGTAATACTTGACAAGCAAGTTTTCTCAAGTGGCATCACTCTACTTTTTGAATCAACCAAAGAAAGAACTACAATTCTTTCAAACAAGAACAAAAGATATTTTTCAAAGTTCAAAAAAGAACAAAAGACATTGTGTACTTCTTGAGTTAATTTCTCAGATAATCACTCAACCAACTGTTTTTTTAAAAGTCACACAATTTTGTTTTATAACACAAAATCACTCAACTAATGGTAACTATATCATAAAGTCATTCAACTTTATTTTGTAACAGAAAAGTCACTCAACTATTGTTATTTCAGCTACATAGTCAAAATCGCCGCTAGAAATAATATTAAAAGTGAATGTCCATGTATTTATATAATTATGTATATTAATTTATACTTGAGGAGCAAGTTTTGGTTGGTGACAATATAATTTAGTAAATAACTTTTAGTTACTATGAGACTAATCTAATTAGAATCTAACTAATTACTTGGTGACTAAGTATTTTTCTCTTCTTATAAATAGGAAGGATCCCTTACCATTTAAGATGTTTAAGATCAATATCAAGATCATCAAGTAAAGTTTCAATATTAGTAGCAATTTGTGTTTGATCAAACTTAAACTATTTATTCAACTTCTAAAACACAATTTTTGTTACTACTCAAAAATACTTACTTTTTTCTTTAAAAACTCGCTTAAACACCTCAACTCGTTAAAATGAGTACTTTTTTTTAAAACTAAAGTTTTGCAATAGCTTTGCCAAACATATTATAAAAAAATTATTCATATTTATTCCATTCATAATTAGATGTAGAATTTGAGCAGATGTTTTGTACTATCTTCTTGTTTTGGAACATTACAAGTTAAATACAAAAAAAGTCATATTCTTATTTTATATTTGTCCCTAGTGTAAAAATATAATTCAAATTTGTCCTTATTGATCTATTCCAAATCTATATGCTAAATATCTTTTTTTATGTATATCCTTAGGCTAAATATCTTAAAACTTGAATCTTTTTATTTATGTGAAGGCAAAATTTGAGGAGGGAAAAATGGATATTCAAGATATTGAGTGTCCACTAATATCAAAATCAAGAAATGAAGAATCCAAGAATAAGAGAAAATGTGATGATTTTCTTGAAGAAGTTAAGAAGATTTTGGCATTAGCAGGGCCTTTAATGTCAGTTAATTTTCTTCTATATTGCTTACAGGTAAGGGTGTCAGATGAACGAGTTAGGTTGAATTTGAACGGATTTAATTGAGCTAAGTTGATAAATTTATCGAGTCAGTAATCCGTCCAAACTTAAAGGGGTTGGGTGGATCATGTTTTTATATATGGGCTGATTTTGTAACTCCTATTTATAGGTGATTTCAGTTATGTTTGTTGGTCATCTTGGAGAGTTAGCTCTTTCTGGTGCTTCAATGGCTACTTCATTTGCCACTGTCACTGGCTTCAGCTTGTTGGTGAGTATTTTGTGCTTCGCATCTTTTATATGTAGATGAGAGTTTAGTGTTGTCAAAGGCGCGTAAACGCTCCAAATTTGAATATGTACACCTAGACACCTCAACTCGTTTCCATTATCTCAGTTGAACGCTCCAACTTACAAAATGATCACCTAGACACCTCTAAGGTTTATCCGTTATATTAGTATCGGGTGTCCACAAGACACATTGGAGACAAGTTGGAGCGTTTAGTTGCCAGTTGAGATTAAATTGAGGTGTCTAGACATGCACTCTCAAAGTCGGAGTACTTGTCTGCTAAGGCCAAGTTTGGGTATCTGTATACATATTATGCCTATAATTATTAGTCTTGGACTGTACATTCATATATTTGTCTCTTTTGTTTTTCCATTTGTGCCTTTCTTCAATAAAGCTCACACTTTACTTGTGCTTTGCTCTTAAAGCTCAAACAGACCTTAGAGCTTTTTTTTTCCCATTTTCGCCTAGTTATCTCTCTGTATCAACTTATGTGGCATGCATTTGACTAGGCACGGTTTATGAACGAAAGAAAGTAAGACTTTTGAAACGCGACATGACATTTCTCTGGCTACGAAAGAATACCATAAGGATAAATTGTTTCTGGTATGCAGATATGTTTCATTCTTTTTGGAACAGACTAATAAGGAAGAGAGTCAAATGAAACGGAATAGACAAGCATATGATATTTGAAGTAGAAGAACTTGTGTTATATCAGTTTGTTTCTTTAACTATTACTCAACTTGTTTAATAAAAATCTACTTTTTGATCTTTGCATTTTATTTTTTTATCAGATGGGAATGGGAAGTGCATTGGACACAATTTGTGGGCAAGCATATGGTGCAAAGCAATATCATATGCTTGGTATCCATATGCAAAGGGCCATGATAGTTCTTCTTTTAGTCAGCATTCCCTTAGCCTTTATTTGGGCAAATGCAGGACATATTCTTGAAATCTTGGGACAAAGTCCGGAAATTGCAGCCGAAGCAGGGGATTATGCACGTTTCATGATACCGAGCATCTTTGCCTATGCACTACTACAATGTCAGATGAGATTTCTACAAGCTCAAAACGACGTCCTCCCTATGATGCTTACTGCAGGAGCCACAACTTTGCTGCATTTATTCACTTGTTGGTTTCTCGTGCTAAAAACCGGCCTTGGCAACAAAGGGGCTGCTCTGGCTAATGCTGCGTCTTACTGGATTAACGTGTTCTTGCTAGCTGCATATATTGGGATATCGCCTTCTTGCAAAAGTACTTGGACTGGATTTTCAGTTGTAGCATTTTCTGATATCCCGAGATACCTTACACTAGCTATTCCTTCAGCCGTTATGGTTTGGTAATCTCTCGGTCACTTCTACTTACCAATGCATAGAGCCATAGACATATAATTCCATTGAATATATGAAAAAATCGCCTTTTTTATGTGCACGGTTTCAGCTTGGAGAGTTGGTCATTCGAAATGATGGTTCTGTTATCTGGTCTTCTTCCTAATCCGAAACTAGAAACCTCAGTTCTTTCAATCAGGTTAGTTCTCAAACACATCTAGCACTATCACATTCAACATCATGTTTCTATCATATTTCGCCTCGTGTTAACTCACTGTTATATACTCCATTTTTTCAGCCTTAATACATCTTCAATGATATACATGTTGCCTTTTGGACTAAGTGGTGCCACAAGGTGAAAGTTTTCATTCTCCGCGTTTTCCTTCTTTCAGCATTACCTTATAATTGTTTCTCACATTTTATATCTTTGTTCCTCATCAGCATAAGAGTTTCAAATGAATTAGGCGCTGGACGACCAAAAGCAGCTCGTATAGCAGCATATACTGCATTGTTCTTAGCTACTACAGAAGGAATTCTAGTAGCAATGTTTATCATTTCGATTCGTAAATTTTGGGGGCATTGCTACAGCAATGAGGAAGAAGTAGTAACATATGTATCTGAAATGTTGATGTTTATAGCAGGATCACACTTCATAGATGCAAATCAATCTGTACTTTCAGGTTTGTTTCAAATCCTCAAAAGGAACAGTTCCTTTAAGACATTTTTTCAACAATCTTATAGTTTCAATAATGTAAAATTTTAGGTATTGCTAGAGGATGTGGTTGGCAAAAAATAGGTGCAATTGTTAATTTGGGAGCTTATTATCTATGGGGAATACCTGCTGGTATTGTATTAGGTTTTTTCTACCATGTTGGAGGAAAGGTACTTCTCTATGCATTTTGTTTAATTCTTTAACTATGTTGCTCGGACTCTCTAAAAGTGTCACACAGTTCGTGTTAGATTCTTCAAAAGTAGTGGATGTTTTGAGGATACGGGACGGTCGTGGAAGCATTTTTTGACAATGTCACTCAGACTCTTCAAAAATGTTGAGGGTGCATGTTGGATCCTGGAAGATTCGACATGGGTGCGACAACATTTTTGGAGAGTCCGTTTGACATAGTTCTATAATGCATTATGACAATGAACTCACCAAGAATGTTGTATGGTGCGTGTTGAATCCTTCAAAAGTAGTACATTTTTTGGAGGATCCGACACGGTGCGGCAACATTTTGGAGAGTCCATGTGATATAGTTCTTTAATGCATTATGACAATGAACTCACCAAGAATGTTGTATGGTGCGTGTTGAATCCTTCAAAAGTAGTACATTTTTTGGAGGATCCGACACGGTGCGGCAACATTTTGGAGAGTCCATGTGATATAGTTCTTTAATGCATTATGACAATGAACTCACCAAGAATGTTGTTATGGTGCGTGTTGAATCCTTCAAAGTAGTACATTTTTGGAGGATCCGACACGGTGCGGCAACATTTTGGAGAGTCCATGTGATATAGTTCTTTAATGCATTATGACAATGAACTCACCAAGAATGTTGTATGGTGCGTGTTGAATCCTTCAAAAGTAGTACATTTTTGGAGGATCCGACACGGTGCGGCAACATTTTTGGAGAGTCCATGTGATATAGTTCTTTAATGCATTATGACAATGAACATAACTCTCCAAGAATGTCGCTTGGTGCGTGTCGGATCCTCCAAAAGTAGTGCAGCTTTTAAGGATCCGACACGAACGTGGGAACATTTCTTAAGAGTCCGTGCAACATAGTATTTTAATGTATTATGACACCAAACTCTCCAAAAATGTTGTATGATGCGTGTCAGATCCTCCAAAAGTAGTGCATCTTTTGAGGATCTGACACGAGCGCATAGGAGCATTTCTAAAGAGTCCGAACAACATAGTTCTTTAATGTATTATATGACAAAACTAATGATTTTATACTTTTTTGTATGTTATTAAAAGGGACTTTGGTTGGGACTCACTCTATCACTTCTTGCTCAAGCCCTCATTTATTTAGTAGTTACACTCCGAACAAATTGGGACAAAGAGGTAACAATCTATTTATTTTTTCCCTCCTTTTTTAAAACTCATTTCAATTGTTTTGATGTGTCACTTTTTTCTAAGATCTCTTTAGAGGCGGTAAAATCAACTCATTTTTCAATAATCACTCAAATACGCCCGAATTTGAATAGGTTGAATTTTGACAATTTTGTTGACTTGACCTAACAAATTGAACCCGAAATGACGAACCTAACTACTCCTATTAGGGTTTTAACAAGGTGAAAGTGCAATTCGCATAAATTTGATCCAATCCGTCTATTTGCGAATTCTATTTTCTTTATTTTGTTTGTCTTATAAATAATGCAAGTCCTTTGTCCTTTTTTGTAGGCAAAGAAAGCAGCTGATAGGGTGATTCCAGAGTTAGCATAGAAGAAAATGTTTTAAAGAAGATCTACAAATGGTTTAGTTTTGGGACAATTTTGTTCTTGTTTTAGTTTTGAAAAAATAAATGTGAATATTTTGATTTTGTTTGGTTACATAATTTTTGGAATTGGGAGGTATGAACTTCCTAATGACAAGTTTCCTTTTCAACAAAGTTACTTTCGCCGTCAGAATTTAAATTAGAGGGTTGATTACAGATTCATCTGAACTCAATAGTTTTTACTATAAATTAGTTGTTATTATTATATACATTATTGTAGACCCCTTCAAACTTCTAATTTTGAATTCGCTTACGTAACAACAGATGTGAGTTTGCATTTTCTTTGATCTCTAAACCTAACAAGTAAATATAATTACACACATGGAAGATAATACATGATATTAAAAATTGAGTATGAGAAAAGCCATCTTCCTTCTTCAAATAATGCATGATTTATAACGCCTTACTTATATATTTTAGACGGCATCAAATAGTTTTTTTAATTCTATTTTGTATTGGGTGTTTGTGTCTACTTTGATTATTTTATCGAGTATTTTCTATTTTTCACAAACATAAATATCATGTAACTTTATTCACTAAATTCAGACAGATTAAATTTAGAAGAAAATCACCTTAAGCTTTTTTTTTTGCCTTTTGCTAAAATTTGAACGTGAGATCATGATTGTCCCGTTTATTTCATTAATCACTATGTTTACGCCCTTGAACCCAAGTGAGTCAAAAGGCTGATATAAAATTATAATTCTCTCTTTCCTTTTCTTTGCTTTTTTAAAAAAAATAAATAATTGTTTTGTCTGTATGTGTGGGGTGGGGGGGAGTCAATGTCAAACTATCCACAATATATCAATATAGCTGTCATAGCCCCAACCAAATTCTACTTAAAAGACAAAATATATATTTATCTAGTTTGTTTCCATTTCGTGTATGGTATTTATTTTGGGGCACGGATTAATTAAAATTTGTGTCGTATGAGATTCATTTAAAAGAAATTGCTTTTTATTAGTGTTTTTTTCTCTTTATACGGTTTAAATTTGAGACTTTTAATTTAGAATGGAGGAATCACGAAGGAGTTGTGCATCACATTAATGATCTATCTGCCGATTAATTAATTAATGTGATATCTTAATGAATGTATTGAAAACTGATAGGAGAGCCAGACATATTTCGTTTCTAAGAAATGACCTGAATCAATAGGTTCAACTGTAATTATTGACTCGTTAAGTAAAATTAAAAAGAAGTTCAACTAAGATTCAATAATTCGCCAATCGATTAATAAATTTGGGACTTTACACTCTCCTTCTATAATATGATTTTTAGTATCTCGATATATTCTCTTGTAGTTTTCTTCTTTGGCCAGCTCAAAAGCTATCCATATGCATGATTTGCATTATTCCTAATGAATTGACATTTTATAATGTATATGTATATTAGTACTTATTATGGTGTTGGCAATATAAACAAATCATTGTTGTGCTCAAAATATATTTATTTCTTAGAAAAATTAAGAAGGTTGTATTATTTCTTTCCTATTTTATTTCTTTTCAATCTCTATCTTACTAGTCAATTAATAACTAATTAAGATTATTAAATATTTTTCTTAATAAATACAAAAACTTAGAGATAATACTATAATTTATGTGTGGTTGCCACGGATGCGAGAGGCCATCCTCACAATAATATCTTTCCATTCTCGAGAAAGGTTCTTCCCCTCTTCTTTCAAAGTTTTGAATTTGATTAAAGAGCTGTTTTTTGAAATAAAAAAAAAATACAAATGTATGTGAACAAGAAACAAATTGAAGAACATGCCACTTTACAAAAAATTCCCTAATTTGGTACTAATATTTACTTTATGGTCATTTGGATTTTTTTACAACAAGGAGAAGATAATTAACATTAACCCCCACACCCCACACCCCAACAAAAAAAGGAAAAGGAAGAAAAACCATATTATATCTTTAATAAGTTTGTTGATGAGGGGTGAGTGGTGATTCAATCACAAAATGCGGTGGAATAGATGAGATTCTTTCACTTTTAATCAGAAGTATTGACTTTGAGTTGTGGGAACAAAAACAATCTTGATAAAGAATATTTTTCTCTTTATTCAGTTTTGTGCTCCACAAATTCAAATATATCAATGATGAGTTTCGAATATCAGATAATTAAAGAAAAAATGATATATGATTGTACTCAACTTTATTATTTCATTGGAAGTGGAGAATTTCTACAAATTGGGCAAGTTGGATGAAGCCTTAACCAAGGGTCAATACATTTAACATGAAAAATATGACCACAATTAGACAATAATCTTAACATATCATTGTCTTTATAATCACCCAAACAAATAGAACATCCAGAGGCAACAATATCATCATCAATATTATTATTATTATCTTCTTTATGATAATAATGAACTTTTGCTTGAGAATATAATAACTTTGGATAATTTCTCAAAATTTCTTCATCAATACCTTGTTGAACAAAAACCAATTCATCACCAACAATTGTAGAGCTACCATGAGAAGATGATGATGATGAATTATTATTAGGCATGTTAGAATTGTTGCGCGATCGCGATCGCGATTGGATACATAAGTAAGAAGCATAAGCCATGACTGAAAATAATATTAGGACTCCAAGTGAAAATCCAATTCCATAGCCATAATTCTTTCCAAAAGTTTCTTCATTTAACTCAACATCATTTGGACCTTCACTATCTTCCATAATTGTATTGTTCATGATGGAGTAGAAGGGAAAAAAAATGGAGGATCTAATTTGGACTTTTTGTGAGATGGAATGGAAAATGAGATGCATAGAATTATTTAATTATATATATATATATATTAGTGAGGGATATGATGTCATGAAGGACTCAAGCAACCTAAAAAGGGTTGACCAAGGAAAAAGAATCAGTACAGAATGCTTCGTATATCGGACTGTCATATTATTGCTTTGAATAGAGATAATTATTGATATATTACAATACAGGTCAAGTGATATCGATCGTGTGAAAAATTATTAAATTGTTATCTCTAAATACTTGTCATGTTTCATTTTACAAAAGTCAAATATATATTTTGACAACATTTTGCGATATATCTTTTCAAGAAAAATTGTTACGTATAATATCAAATTGACTCTCGAGAAATGAAACATGACAATTAATACATGATAAAAGAAGGTATAATTTAATGATTTCTTTTTATATTTGTAGGGTGTGTGGGGAGGGGGGTGGGTTAAGGTCATTACCAGTCATGTAGCTTCCCAAGATTGCAACTTGGCTAGTTAGGCATTTTTTAAAATTCAGTTAAAAACTAGAAACTCATTCTTTATCCATGTTGACTTTAACTGACTGATGGAGTTGAGAAATTTATGTGAGGAAAACTTATGCAGTGATAAATTATGTGTTGTGAGAGGGATTGATTTACAAAAAAATTATAATTGAGTTTAAAACTCAAACTCTAGTACAAAGTAATATTTCTCATAGGCCGAAAAGTGATCAGTAAATATTATTTCTACGTGAAAAAGTACCAAAATAACAGTAAAATCGGGAGTAAATTTATAACTAGATATTTTTAAATATAAAAATATATCGTTATTTTTGTAATGGACTAGTAATATCACACAAATTGAAACGAAGGAATCTAAGTATATTTCTTATCCAATATAATAAATTTTAGTTTTCAGCAAAGCCAAGGTAATAAAGGGGACCAATGGAATAATAATTGATCCCTCAAGTCAATAAAATCAACTGGGAATTTTATGATTTCTCATAATTGAAAAGTGACATTTAACTATAAAATATCCATAAAAATAGGTCTAATGTTGACAATATGGAAATCCAGCTACTTTAAAGTCTATTTACTTGAGGAAATTGAAGTGAATTCAATTGTAATGGCTCTCCATGTTAAGATAGGTGTTTGTATGGGAAACATATAAGTTGTGGTTTTTATTGACCATTTGAAACAGTTTTCCAACCTTTACACGAGATTAGAGCCGTTAATATGGACTAGGCTCGTTAAATCGGTTTGGATTAATCCGTGATTTAATAAAGTTGGGTTAAGATTTTTGAAGTTCATTTAAGAAAAGAAGATTTTAACGCGATTTAAATAAGCGTGTTGATTTGTGAGGTTTGAGAAATATGAATTTTGCTGCACTAAAGAAATAGTTTTTGTCAAGGGTGTCCAACTTTAAATGTACATCATTTAACTATAAAATTTGACATCTATACAACATAATTTTCCAACAAAGGGTGTTCAGTTGGTCACTTTGGGATGGATGTAGCTACGCCCCTACACCCTTACACTCTTATGAATAAAATTTTCCAGCCATACCTTGATGAGTTTGTGGCCGGCTTGTGGGTCAAATAAAAATTGATCAAAAAAATAAAAATAATATAGAGTATTAAAAAGTGAAAATTATGCAGAGTAGCAAACATTTAGCCTATATTAGGTATTATAGCCACAGTTTAAAAAAATTGTAATTCATGGCTACAGCTTCCCTAATTCCTCCGATTCGCCTGATTTGTACGAATCCAAATTTTATATAATTCAATTCATGATTGTATAAATCTAGAATTTTGTATATGCTTATCCTAGCTATTTGTATGTGATTTATGAAAAAATCATAATATATTATCATGTTTGTATATTGGCACGCGAAATGTACAAACGAAGTTCTAAAAAATTTCTAAATGTATAAATACAAAATTTGTATATACTTATCCTATTTATATATTCACAAACGAAATATACAAAATTGACAGAAATATACTAACCGCGACCTCTATAGCAAAAGAACTATAGCTATGGAGCATAGTTATTGAAACTATAGTTATAGAGCCTCATCATGTCTATTATGTTTGCTATTTCTAAAATTCTCTTAAAAATAACTAGAGTCCAAACTCCAAACTCAAAATTTATCTAAGATTTTAATTTAAATACAAATTATATTTATAAAATATGTAATTATGTAATACATAGAATAAAAAACTCCCTAGGAAATCACTAGGTCATAACCTATTTATTCACGATCATCATCGGCCGTCTTCTCTTGGTGGTAATACGTCATAAGTTTCATGGAATATTTCAAAAGAGTTCATTTTTCACTTTTTTTATGAATGGAAAATTTTCATTTTTTTTTGTGTTTTATTGTGATCATGGGTAAACAATTAGATTATTATATGCTTGAAAACAATCGATAAATCTTCGATAGGTGATGGGGCTTCTTAAGACATATAATAACACAACTAATAATCTCAGGTCACAAAATTTTGCTTATAGTTTTATGCATAAATAAAATTTCAAAGTCATAGTAATAATCTATATCTCCTACTAGAAGCAATGTTGTTCCTGACTGTCAATTCTTATCAGCCCTATTATCAAACCCAAGAACAAGACTTGATACTTGACGAAATTAAGTACTGTTATCTACTGAAAAAGAGTATCAAATTACTGTTGTGCACATTGCACTCTCTGTGCACCGCCACCATGCATATCGTCATCATCTTCATCGTATGCCTCTTGGGCCTGTTGCTGCTGCTTCCTACGCATCTCCTCGTCAATGTTCACATCATGCAAGGTGGTTTCCTCACACTCGTCCAATTCCATATCGGACGCTTGTGTTTTAGGCCTTGCTGGCAGCACTGCTTCAAGATTCTTGCACAACTCTGGGGTTAATATGTTGGGGAAGTCCACAGTGAAGTGAATGTACAGTTTCCCTTTCATGAATGGCCTTTGGTACATTGGCATTCCTTCATCATTTATGGCCTTAAATTGATCTATGGTGCCCAGAAAAAAAAATGAGATTACACGATATCAGTAAACACAAAAGATATTTGTAGATAACTAATTGCAGAGAAACGCCATCCATAGAATACTCTCTCCCTCTCCCTCCAGTGATATGTTTTTACGCCAATAGAAGTAAATCAGCAAGAAGACTGTTTAACCATTAGCAAGAGACAGTCATGTAGAGGCATATACTTACATTGGCAAGTGAGATATGGAATAAATAGACAGTCATGTAGAGGCATATACTTATCAATGCATGATCACCGTGTAGATACAGAGCAAGTGAGGTATAGAATAAGACCACAAAAGTTTAACTCAGTATGCACATTTGTAAATATTTTTAAAAAGGAAGGAAATAAAAGGAACACAGAATTACAACAGAGCAAAAACATGACGATGGTCTAGTTACCAGTGTGAGGGTTCAAAGAAAATCATACAAATACAACAAAATTTATTAGCATTTGCATCAAAGATATCTAAGTTAATACTTGAAAGCACATGCTATGACAAAGAAGCCTATGAAGGAGAGAGACTCTAAGACATCAAAAATGATGCATCGTACAAATATCAGAATCAAAAGCCCATTATTAAGTTTCTTTGGCTTACCAGGCTTGACAACTTCTCCAGGTTGGGACTTGATTATCAGCTGTCTATTATCTAGGTGAGTCAAGACAAACTGAAAACCACAGAGAGCCTCAGTCAAGGTCAAGGTGTGTTCTACAAAGAGGTCATCTCCCTTTCGCTTAAACTTGGGATGTTCCTTCTGTTGCAAGATAAAAACTATGTCTCCAGTGACAGTATCAGGCTGCAACAGAACACAAACCATGTTAAAGATCAACAAAGGTTTTGGTCATCAAGAAACAAAATATTTCACACACTTTGTTGCGTATCTTACCTCTTCATCAGCCTCTCCTGGAAATGTTATCTTTTGTCCATTTTGCATACCCTTATCCACAACAACTTCCAACACCTTCTTCTCCTGCACAACTTTCTCACCCTTGCACTGTGGACACCTGTCTTTCTCGTTGATTTTCTCACCAGTACCCCTACAATCATTACATGGGTGCTGCATCTGCTGGATCATAGGGCCAAGTTGTCTGATCGAAACTTTCATTCCTTTACCTTGGCATCCAGGACATTTCAATGAAGCACCTGATTTAGACCCTGCCCTGGAAATACAGGATATAGCAACATTTCAGCAGAACCTCACAAAATGTCAGTACATTATGCCAAATATAAATAACCACATTGCATACTCACCCCTTGCACTTTGTGCACAACACATTGCGAGATAGTGATAGCTTCTTTGATATCCCATTGTAAAGATCCTCCAAAGAAACCTTGAGAGGGTGGACAACATCCTCCCCTCTCCTTTGCCTTCTTCCTCTGCTGCTTCCACCACCTAGACCATCAAAATAATCCACATCCATAAGAAATTGGAGATGCATGAAAGAAATTAGGAACTTCAACTACAAACATGCTTAGGAAGCATACCACCAAACCCGCCTCCACCAAAGAATGACTGGAATATGTCAAACGGATCGTGTCCACCACCTCCACCACCCATTCCTTCCTTGAGAGCATCTTCACCATACTGATCATAGATCTCACGTTTCTCTGGGTCATTCAAAACCTCATACGCTTGGGCAATCTCCTTAAACTGAAACATAAAATATAAAATTTAATATAGAATAACTTGACTACTGCACATCAAGCATCACTACCACACAACTAGAAACATAATCAACATTAAACATAACAATTACAGAAAATATTGTGACACTAAAGTACACATTCCTAACGATTAAAAATGTATCGGGCCAGCCACATTACTCTTCTTAGGTTAAGCAGAAAAATAAGACCTATAATCCTTTCTTCCCTTCAGAGATCAAGATCTTTTTTATCTACCCCACTCCTGGAAGGATCAACAGTGGGGATCCCTTTTAACCCCATATGATTTGAACTTCCAACATACCATATAGAAGAAATGTGTCTCGCAAACTAAGGCAATCCCAGGAGAGATCAGATTAAACCTACTGAACAATTGCAAGACCTAAATATAGGGTGACTTTTCGA
The DNA here is from genome assembly GCF_000226075.1 of Solanum tuberosum. Taxonomy (NCBI): domain Eukaryota; kingdom Viridiplantae; phylum Streptophyta; class Magnoliopsida; order Solanales; family Solanaceae; genus Solanum; species Solanum tuberosum. Next base: position 14,223 of record NW_006239628.1, on the reverse strand, counting down.
TAATGTTTTATGTCTGGGTCATTTTTCTTGCTCCTCTAATAACCCACCAGGAATCTCTTACCTTCCACTAGCCATGTCAGCGAAGACAGGAATTTCAGATTCAAAAAATAGTAAAATGGCATAGTTCTGAGTAAAACTTGTGACTAAAACAACTTGTGAATCCCCCTTACCATTACATTAGAATCATCTGCTAACGTCAAGGGGACTAAACAGTTAATATCTAACCCAAAAGAAATATTTTTACTACTTTTACCCTATTTGCAACGAATAACTGGACCCCCTTCTTGCCTCTTACTAATTCTGCCCCTGTCCGCTAGCACAGTATCCACCTCTATACAAGAAATTTATGTAGCATGTACAAATTATTAATTTACAACCCAATATCTCAAAAGGATTAAACTCCTGAATATTAAAGCTTCAAATTCTAACTCCACCTCCACCTAGTATCCCACAAGCCATTCAAGCTTCACTAACAGTATCAATTTTCCCAGTATAACTAATTTCCTAGAAGAAAACCCAGAGCAGATACTAAGAGGGATCTAAGGTAAATAGCAAAACACTGATCCGCATACAAAGATAAACAACAATCTCCCAAAAGGGGTCACAAAATTAGCAAATCCATAACCAAAACAAGTCAAAGCAGTAAAAAAAATTACAAAATTAGCAAACCCATGAATAAAAACCAAGTCACAACAGTATAAAGATAAAAAAATTTACTTCTTCAGGATCACCACCCTTATCAGGATGATTTTTAGTTGAGGCTTTTAAGGTAAGCTTACTTGAGATCGCCTTGTGAAGCACTATTAAGTACTCTCAAGATCTCATAGTACTTGGTGTTATCACTCTTCTTCAGTGCTCTCCAGACATCTTTCAATAGCTTAATAACTACTACTCAAAAGGACTAAAATCCTGAAACCATAAAGCTTCAAATCCAAGCTCCCCCTCTTCCTAGTATCCCACAAGCCATTCCATCTTCACTAACAGTATCAACCTTCCCCTTTCAAATTTCCCCAGTATAATTAAAATATCTTAAGCTCTAAACCAATAACAGAAACTAACTATCCAAAGCTCTAAACCAAAACCAATAACAGAAAGTAAATATCCTAAGGTCTAAACCAAAACCAATAACGGAAACTAAGAGGTACTTTAGTTAAACAACAAAAAAAATTACAAAAAAAAAAACTGATCCATATACAAAAAGATAGACAACAAGCTACAAAAAAGGCGTCACAAAATTAGCAAATGCATAAACACAAACCAAGACAGAACCCATAAAAGATGAAACAAAACCCATAAATTAGAGAAATTTACTTAGTATAGCAACTCAAAAGGACCAAAATCCTGAAACCATAAAGCTTCAAACCCTAACTCCACCTCCACCTAATATCCCCACAAGCCATTCCATCTTCACAAACAGTACTAATCCTCCACTTTCAATTTATCCCAGTAGAACTAACTTCCTAAGCTCTAAAACAAAACCCAGAACAGAAACTAACAGGGATCTTAGGTAAACAGAAAAAAAATACAAAAAACTAATCTTTATACAAAGATAAACCAGCAAACCCCAGAACGGAAACTAACAGGCATCTTAGGTAATCAGCAAAATCTTACAAAAAACTGGTCTTCATACAAAGATAAACAAGCACAACCCAGAACAGAAACTAACAGGGATCTTAGGTAAACAGCAAAGAATTGATCTTTATACAAACAAAACCCAGGATCTTAAGTAAAGAGCAAAAAATTACAAAACCCAATATTCATACAAAGATAAAAAACAATCTACAAAAAGGGGGTCACAAAATAACCAAATCCATACACAAAAACCAAGTCAAAACAGTAAAAAGACAAAAAAAAAATTACTTTTTCAGGATCACCACCCTTATCAGGATGATTCTTAATAGCGGCTTTACGATAAGCTTTCTTTAGATCATCTGGTGAAGCAGTATTAGGCACTCCCAAGATCTCATAGTACTTGGTGTTATCACTCTTCTTCGGTGCTCTCCCAAACATCTTTCAAACTTTTTTTCACCTACAAATCACAAATCCAATTCAATAATTACTCATAAAACCTTAAAAACAAATCAAATCATCAAAAAAGATCCAATTTTTTACTAAATTTCGATACGTACAGATAGGGATCTTCGTCGAGAAGATTAGGTCTTTAGGTGTTTGAGAAGAAGGAGAATGAGGAGGAGGAGGGTAAAGGGTGGGATCTGTGGTTTTATATGCAAAGAAGGTAATTGGACGGCTGAGATTTGTTGTTGTATTGTAAATAGAAGGTTCTAGAAATTTAACTTTGTGTGGGCTTTTGGTATTCCTATGTTCCCACACTCAACAAAAATCCAACCCCTTCACTTCCAATTAAAAAAAGAAGAATTATGTAATTACATGACTTAAAATAATATAATCTCTAAAAATTGTGATCATTTAAATTAATTACAAAAACCCTTCTTTTTTGCTTCACTTTCTCTTGTAACTTATCGTTTGATATGTATTAGATGAAATGGAGCAATGTATCAACGATTTTTAAAAAAATCTAAAATTATTGTAATTTGGAAAACATTCGAAATATATAGAATGTAATTAGCGTCCAAATTGTTGGAGTTTCTTGTACTTTATACTTGTTAAAATTCTTATAATATGGTAAACATATTATAAATCTTAATGTAATAAATTATTTCAATAAAAATATAATAAAATTCTGAAAATTAAGATTTTTGTTCTTAACGTAAGTTTTGATGACTAATAAATAAATTGGGATTGTGATTAGCGTATGCTTGATGCATTGTAAAAACAGTAACAATAGTGTATTCAGACTTCTCTTCTTTTTTTAATGAGGTAGAGAAGTTGTTTTTGATAGGTTCTTGATAGAATACACAATAAAAAAATATTAGAGATAAATAAAGCAAAAAAAATAACAATAGTAATAAAATCGTAGAGTAAGATAATACTTAGTATAATGATTATATAATTAGTACATATAAGTAAACAAATATTCAGACTAGAACCATGTTCTACCACTAACACTTTGTTTGGATGATTGTTACCTATTATTCCATAATGTATCATATCGTATTGTATTGTGTTGTATTATATCGTACTATATATATTATTTTAATGAATATAATATTTGGATAAGTTGTATCGTTCTCCGGCATTACACAATGTCACACATTTATAATTTGAATGATAAACCTACAAGAAAACTAGGATACGGATAGAACTACTATGAAAAGGTAAAATAAATGACAAAATAGAATTATCAAATAATAAATAAAGACAAAATGAGAATAAAATATTAAGGTAACAATGTGATCGCACCAAATCTGTCGTTACACGAAATGAGTTTTTTCATTGTTACCTAATGATGATACAATACAATAAAAGTTAAGTAACAATCAAAACAAACATTGTACTTAAGCTAACAATACAACGGGCAACAACCATTCAAACAAAGTGTAAGAAGAGAGAAAGACTGACTACCTACTAATTAACCACGTTCGTATCTAGGTCATGATATCAGTGAGTTAAAAATGTATCATGTCGTGTCTATAATCACCGTTCTCCACAAAAAAATCCAGTCCACTTCTACCTCTCCTCAAATCTATCACCATCAACCTTTCGCACCTCCTCAGTGGCATATGTATTCTTCCATTTTACATGCCTAAATCATATTAGTTTTGTTTTTAGCATCTTGTTCACCTTGAAGGTTGTATATCTTTGCTTCTAATCTTGTATCTTCTAGTATACTACATATCCATTTATGCATTCCCATTAAATTCTTCTACCTTCATTGTCTTAACACACAATTATTCTTGACTGATCAACATTCCACCAATATAACATAATATCAATGCATTGTCACTGAGATTACTCGGACCTGTCTTCAGGGGCGTAGCTAGAGCTAGTTGGACACCCTTCATCGGAAAATTACGTTGTATATATTTATCAAATTCTACATTTAAAGAATATATATATTTAAAGTTGGACACCCTTAACAAAGATATGCCTTTGGTCTATTGGTAATAGGTGTCCATTTGAATGAAGGAGTTTCGAGTTTGAATCCCAAATAGCACAATATTTTTTTGTTTTTATTTTGATAGTCACCCACCATTATTCTTGGACACCCTTGATAAAATTTCTGGCTCCGATCCGCCACTGCCGTATGTAATAATATAGAAGAGACAAGTGACAAAAATAAATTAACTATGTGGTCCAGTGTCATAGTAAAGCTCCATGATAGTTGGGAATCCTAAGTAGGAATTGTTGTATCATGGTGTCAGCCATTGTGTGATACGGTGACGAATTTAAGATTTTTATTTAGAGGTTTAAAATATAAAAAGTACACATATAAAGTAGTTCAAGGAAATTCAACATCTACTATACATATAAAAAAAATATAATTTTAATGATGTATAAACTATATATTTTTCATTGAAAAAGATTCATATGAACCCCTTGACCTTATCTAGCTCCGCTTCTAGTGGATTGTATTGCTTAAGTCATGAATTTTTGCTTGTAATTAATTATGATATTTGATTTGATTTGATTTCTATTTTCCCCTAGTAATTTGATTTTTGCTTAGACTATATATTTACTATAAGTTGTGTAGAAGTTTTTTTTGTGTTTTATTGAGGCATGCATGTTATGTACTTCAATAGAGACATTTGAGTGCATAGTTCAATGTAAGGAATGTGTAGTGAAATAAGCTAAGATATATTTGTTCTTATTAAAGTTGTTAATTCATAGTAGTTCAGTTTAGTTTTGGCTTATTGTCTTTGAGTTACAACTTCATTCTGCTTATTAACAAGTATATTGTGAGTTTTTACTTTGTGAAATATACTAAAGGTTTTACTATGTGCAGAGTTCGAGAAAAAATCGAATCAGAAAAGTTTATTATGTGAAATAAAAAAAAACTTATATGTATATCTGCAAGAGGTTGTTTCATAACTTGAATCCCTTACGTCACATGACTTAAAGGACAATTGCATAGTCGAGTCATCGAGCATTAAGTCAAGAAATTGGAATTAATCTTTTAGCTAGTAGCTAGGTTATATGGTTGTAATTTGAATATTGACTCATTATTTCATGATTTTAATTTGATGAACATTCATGTCTCGTGATTTAATTTCCCAGATAGGTTGTTAGACCAATCACAATATTTAAACCAAATTAATTCCTAAAAAATAAAAATAACAACTTTAAAGGCTAAATGTTGTTGAACAAACTTATATCAAATTATTAACAAAGCATTATGTTAAGGATTACAAGTAACTATAAACTTATATATTTATGTGACATTGTATCATCGAGAATTGTAATGAAATGAATAAAAAAAAATTATTTTTGAGTTAAGAGCTCTAAAATTAAAAAAATAATCTAATAATAAGTGTATTCGTCCGAGTCTGATGCGAGATAATTTAAAATAGTCGAGCACCAAAGAAAAAATAGCAATTCAAAATTTTACCCAATTAAGAATTAACTTGGTCAAACCTTTGATATTGCAGTGCTATTCCTGTGGAGACCATTATTTGAATTCTTTAAAACTCTAAAATAAAATAAATCAAAAACATATATATCCTCATAGGTTGAAATATTTGTTATAGATTTTAGGTATAATAGTATTTTGGCTCTCTTAATTATTGGTAATTTTTTATTTTAATCCTTGTGATATTCAAAGCATATTTAAATTATTGATAAATTTTAATTTTAGTCTTTATAATATTTGACAAAGCATATTTAACCTCTAATTAATTGAAGTATTTTTTTCTTCTTTATATACCTATTATATATTTGAACTATTTTTAGAATTATAATGTTGTCAAATATGAAGTAATACAAGTTTAACGTTTTCTTACAATTCTGGGACAAATACTTTTCTTTTGAGCTAAGGATCTATTGGAAATACCATTTCTACCCCACAAAGATAAGGGTAATTAGGTCTACATACATCTTATCCTCCCTAAACCCCACTCGTGAAATTATACTAGGTATGTAATTTTTGTAATACAAGCTTAACGTAAGGTAATTAAGTGGTGAAACATTTGGTAATCATGGTAAATTTGTGAATGTTAACAAAAATGTATATGTTTCACTTAATTGAAGGTCAAATATACTTAATCTTATATCATACGAACTAAAATCATAATTATCAATAACTGAGGGACTAACAATACTAATATTCATCCTAGATTTTAAGTTCATTATAATATCAGTCGTAAAATAAATAGTATAGAATCAGGTCACTCATATAAATCGCATGTGATATATATATATATTAAGAATTGTTATTTGTTGAATCAAAGTTTTGATTTCTATTTCTAGAGTGTGTTTGTTTCCTAAAATAACTCACATCCTACCATGTCCACCTAAAGAATAGGAATTTAGACACAATCCCAACTACCTTGATAAGACCATCATCATCTTTCCTTTTTGTGAATTATCATGGCATCATTCTCTAATTTTCTTCTTCATTATCCACAAAATTCCAATTTTAATTTTGCTTCTTCCTTCCTCCTCTTTGTTCCCTTTAGAATTTGGGAATAGCATTTACAATTCCTCCTTGTAACCAAATCCTTCAATCACATTGTAAATAACACATTCAAATTAATCATCTTCTTATATCTATCTATCTTTAATTTCCATTAAGTTATTTTCCCCTATAATTCTTATGTTTTACCTAAAGGGTGGCTATGTTTAATACACCCTTTGTTATATCCTTTGCACTTTTGTTATCATTCCCTCTCCTTTTCCTCTTCGCGCCACAAATCTTTCCACCTAAACACATTGAGATCTCGATCCCTGATGAACTTGATGATCTTGCTTTGTTTCGTCGTGCAACCCTAGCTTCTATTGACGTGAACGGTGGTGCCATCTCACGACTTGGCACCACCAATCCCCGTATGAAGATCGCGTTTCTCTTCCTTACCAACACCGATCTCCATTTTGCCCCATTATGGGATCGGTTTTTCGCCAATCATGATGATCTTTTCAACATTTACATCCATGCAGATCCATCATCCAAGATTACCCCACTTAGCGGACGCGTCTTCAAGGGCCGCTTCATCGCGTCTAAGCGAACCCAACGTGCATCCCCTACCTTAATATCAGCCGCTCGTCGCCTTATGGCGACCGCCCTCCTAGACGACCCGTTAAATTCCTATTTTGCCCTTGTATCACAACATTGTATCCCTTTACATTCATTCAACTTCATTTACAACTCTCTCTTTCGATCTCAATTTCCTGAATATCGTAGCTTCATTCAAATACTATCGAACGAGTCGTACATGTGGGACCGTTACGTGGCACGTGGCGAGAGTGCAATGCTACCTGAGGTACCATTCGATCGGTTCCGATTCGGGTCACAATTCTTTGTCCTCACACGAAGACATGCATTGGTAGTGATCAGAGATAGGAGATTATGGAGGAAATTTAGAATGACTTGTTTAAATGAGGATTCATGTTACCCGGAGGAACATTATTTTCCTACACTTTTGTCAATGGAGGACCCTCAAGGGTGCACACAATATACTTTGACACGTGTCAATTGGACGGAGAGTGTCGATGGACACCCACATACTTATTTTCCTGCAGAAATTTCATCGGATCTTATTTATAAGCTTCGGGAATCAAATTCTACGTATTCTCATATGTTTGCAAGAAAATTCTCACCGGATTGTTTGAAACCTTTGATGGATATCGCGGACAAGGTCATTTTCCGGGATTAAAGGTATGTTTTTTTAAAATAATAATAATAATATTTTGTATTAGAATTGCTACAAAAATACTAGTATTAATACATATATATCGTTCTTTATTGGCATTTTGTTTTCTAATTATTGATTCATTTGATTAGTTTTTTCTTTTAATTTTTTATGGATCCCCAAAATTACCATTCACAACAATATCCATTTTTTTATATGGTATAATTGAAACGTGTAAATTATCCTACTTTTCTTTTTTAGTAATTATGTTGTCTAAGTCAGCTTACATGCATATAGACTGTAATTTGTACCACATGTATTTCCTACCTCTAATTACTATACGTATCGCTGAGTCTATCTATAAGACAGAGACATATGAGAAGAAATCAACACATTTTTACTTTTACTATAATTTGAACTAAAAGCTTCATGGTTCAGAACTCAATTCATTGAAAATTAGACCACACTATTAGGTTAATGGACCTACATTCACCTTGTTGGATGCTCAAGTACGGAGCCCTTTATTTTCCGACCTAAACATTACTTAATTCTTAGGTAGAAAACTAGTGCATACAAATAGATCACTTGAGCTACTACATAATTTAAAATTTTAGATCCGTCACTGCATGACTTAATATCTATATGATTTTTTCGCTGAATAATTTTTCTTTATTTACGATAATATTGATCTAAGATGTGATTGACATGTTGTTTATTTGATTCTGCAGGCAAGTTCGAAATATTATATTTAGGTTATTGTAGGAACTCAAAAACTTCGAAGGCTGAAGCAGGAAGAGGCTAAGGCCCATGCCAAAGCCCTCTCACAATAAACAAAATTATGTTGCTATTTGGTGGTGTCTCTTGTACATAAAGTTAGAGAACTACCTTTGGCTTACTTGCTTGGTTGTGTTTACAAAGTGAGAAAACAAATTGGTGTGATGGTCACAAATTGGTGCTTATTATGAGCTTAGAATGCAGTTAGAGAAGGATTTGGTGCAAAGGATAAGTAAAATGTAGCGGAACAAAACTTATCTCTTTGTTCGCCTTTCTTTTTACACATTCTTTCTCTATGAGGTTTCGACTTGTAACTTACATATATCTACCTCTTATAACTTTTTATTATATTATATAAACCTCGTATTTTATATTTGTGTAATGGGATTATATTGTAATCTAGAAGTAGAAGATTTTGCTCCTTATGTGTCAATTTTTTATTTTTTTTTTTGTGTAACAAAATTGCCTCATTTTAGCTTTTTTTCAGTAGATAATCTTGCAGCTCATGTCATAAAATTAGTTTATTTTATTTTAGCTTTTTTTTTTATCACTAAACTCCAATAAGACAATGATTTAGTGCAAATGATAAGCAAAATATTGTGAAACAAAGCATATCTCTTTGTTAGCCTTTTTTTTTACACATATTTTTCTTTCTAAGGTTTCGATTGGTAAATAATCATATATTTCTTATAATTTATATATTATACAAAACTTTTTTTTTTGTAATTGTATGGCAGGATTAATAATAATATAATTTAGAGGTTGAAAGTTTTGCTCCTAATGTGTTAGTCTAATTCTTTTCTTTTTTGATTTAGTGTAACATAATTATGTTTTTATCTTGATTTTTTAATTATTAGTGATGTTGCTATCATGTGTCAATTTTAATTCCTTCCCCCCTTCTAGCCACTTGGTATAATAAAATCACCTTATTTAATTTTAATTTTCTGATATTTTAAAAAATGCATTCATTAATATTCTATGTTCGTCAACATTTTCGAGTAATGTTTCATACTTAATGTTTGAAATGATTTTTTTCAAGTTGATTATTATAAAATTGATGTGCTTTGTGATTTAATTCAGTTTGGTATAAGTTTAACATACGTTCATTATCATTATTAAACTTCTCTTTTAAGTACTTGATTTAAGGGAATAATTAAGAACAAATAAAGCAAATTAAGAATGATTAATTTAAGAAACATGTCTATTTTTTTTTATTTCTAGAATTTTGATCAATTCCAAATTGATTGTGGAAACAAATAAATCAGATAAGATTTTAATACATATCTTTTACTCTTTATTGATATTTTTTATATGTAAAATATGTGAGTTTCATGAACTCAAAGATATTTAAAATTATTATATTTCAAACAAGATTACATTAAAATTAAAAATAAATTGTGTAAACCTCCATTACAAAATGCTCTTATCCTCTTTATGATCTTCGTCGGTTCAAAGTCTATTCATAAACACGTTTTAAAAATATCTATACTATACTAAAATGATGGAGTAAGGTCAAAATATCACTTCTGAAAGAAAAATCACATTGAATTAGCCAAAACAGAAATGAATAGATATAATCAATATTCGTGCTGTAAAATTTAAATACGTCAAAGAAATTTCGACACACATTGTAAGAACATATTCAATATGAATTTATAAGTGAAATATAAAGAGAGTAGACTGTACGCAAATTATCTGTCTATACTGAAATGATGGAGTAAGGCCAAAATATCACTTCTGAAAGAAAAATCATATCAAATTAGCCAAAACAGACGTGAATAGATATAAATAATATATGTGTAGTAAGATTTAACATGTTATAGATATTTTAACACACATTATAACAATAAGAACATATCCAGTAGGAATTTATAAGTAAAATATAAAGAGAATAGACTGAACGCACATCATTATTTTCGATACACATTGAATAAAGCTGAGAAAAAAAAAACAAGAGAAACATTCCCCTATAATAATATTTTTTTCCATTTCAAATTGACCATTATAGAAAAACAAAAGAAAAAAAAAATACACTTTGAGTAATAAATAAATAAAACATGAGTCCACCATTGTCAACAAATATTGGACCCCTTTCATTGTCATCACACCCCACCCCCCCCTTAACCCCCTTCCCTCAATTTCCACCATTTTTTTTCTCCCAAATCTTCCCTGTTCCCTGCAAAATCTCAGCAAAACTCAATTTTGGAAGATGAGTATTTCAAGAAACTCAGGTGGGGTTGGAGGGGTAGTGGGTGGTGTTGATATGCTGAGTGAAAGAGCAAGAATGATGAGAGATTCATTGCAGAAGAGTCAGTCTATTACTGACAATGTTGTGAACATTTTGGGTTCCTTTGATCATCGTCTTTCTGCTCTTGAAACTGCTATGCGTCCTACCCAGGTTCTGATTTTACTTTTTGTATCAAATGGATGATAACCCATGTTCTGAAAATTTTGATCTATGAAGAGTTTGGTGTGTTGTAGAGTCATAACGTGAAGATCTTGGGTTTCGATAGATTTGCCTGATAATGTAGCAGCTGATTGTTTTGATAGATAATTCGAGTTGAGGTGTGAGCAAGCTAGTTCGGATTTCATGTTAGCATTTTGCCTCTTGCAGAAATGCAGGGTAAGGCTGTGTACAATAGATCCTTGGGGTCCATTCCTTTCGTAGAAGCCGCGCATAGCTAGAGCTTAGTGCACTGAGCTGTTCTTTTAAGAAGTTGTGGGTTTGGCCTAACCCAACTGTTTTGCCTCTTGCAGAAATGCAGGTTAAGACGATGTACAATAAACCCTTGTGGTCTGTCCATTTCCTGGACACGTGCATAGGGGGAGTTTAGTGCATTGGGCTTCCTTTTTCGTGTATATATGTTACGGAATCTACTAAATATGAACAAATTTTAGCTCAACACACCATGTTTGCATTTGGGATGGATACAGACCCCAGACTGTATTTTTGGTGTATTTGGAATGAAAGAAACAGGAGATTTTTCGATGGAGTTTCAACTCCAATTGTAAACTTAAGGCTAGTTGTTTGGTTAACCTTTTTAGCTGGGCTAAATGTTCACCTGTAAATAACTTAGATCACCACATGGATTTTGTCAGCTCCTAAGCTCTATAAGCTTTTTGTTCTTTCTGAGTTGACAGATCCTTTTTGTATGTTTGCATCTACTGGATGCCTTGATGGAATCTCACTTACTTCATCAAGAAAAAAGAGAAGAAGTTATGGGTTCGGCCTGACCGAATTGTTTGGCCTTAAACACTATATATATATGTTACAGAATCTACTAAATATGATCAAATATTAGCCCAGACACTATGTTAGCATTAGGGATGGATGCACAATAGAAGTTACAGGTTCGGCCTAACCCAGTTGTTTTGCCTCAAACCCTGTATAAGTATTAAGAGATCTACTAAATATGTACGAATATTAAGTTTTTAACCCAATTACTGAAATGGTCAGTAGTTATGGTATTTTGAATCCACAAAGGTCAAATCATGTTTTTTTGCCTCGGTTTAGCATAAATATGGGAGAAAAGAGAAAGGGAAAGAAAGGGGTCATTTGAATTTGAATTTATAGAGCTTATTAGAGAAAAAGGGGACAATTAAGGAAACTAGGTGATTTTTGTTGAATGTTGAAGTGATACAATTCTTTGATTTCTTTAATTTCTTGTTTCCATTTTAGGCATACTCTTTCCTTTTCAATTCTTGGATTTGTTTAATTTCTTGTTTCTATTTTAGGCATACTCTTTCCTTTTCAATACATATTATTATTTTTTTCCTGATCTAATTTTGGGTAGCACTTGCTAATTTATATCATTTCAGTTTTGGTTCATTTCTTGACTGGTACTCAATTTGTTCTTTGTAGATAAGGACTCATGCTATTAGGACGGCTCATGGAAACATTGACAAGGCTTTAAAGGCTGCTGAGGTTATACTGTCCCAATTTGATATTTCTCGTCAGGTTGCTCTAGCCTCTAATGTTTGTTATGTCGTTAATTTGCTTAGATCTGATAGAGATACTCCTTTTAGTTTCCTTGATTGAACATGAGCTTAGTAGCAAAGAGTACTTGTATTTAGCAGAAAAGGAGTTATGGTGATCTTTGTTAGAGATAAAAACTCCAACCCACCTGATGGCTCTTCACGTGTGACTGGTGTTCAAGATAAACCGAAACTCTCCTCCAATATCTATGTGATATGTTTCAGATGTATACAAACAGGTAGAAATGAGTATAATCTTCCTAAAAAGCCTGACAGGGGTAATATTTGTATAGTGCATAGGGATGGCAATGGGGCGGGACGCTTGTGGGGTGGGGCGGGTTATAGTATTTGTGGGGCAGTACGGGTTAGAGCTTTTGCGGAGGTGGGTTTAAAATATTTTTGGAAAAAACATGCGGGGCGGGTACGAGGGTTGTTTTTTTGCTGGTTGTTTTTAGGCTTCAAATTTGTTTGACTACTGGTTTGGGCAGTGAATATCCCAAATGGGAATTTTAGGAGAGAGTTCCTAGTATATGGTTTTGGGGCAAACATTGTTCTTCCTAGAATGGAATAACACGCAGCTACTGTCTCCTTCTCAAAGCGCAGGGGATGTATGCGGTGCTTTGATGGGGTGAATTTTTTTCTATGTTGCTCGGACTCTTCAAAAATGTCGACGGGTGCATGTCGGATCCTCCAAAATAGTGTATTTTTGAAGGATCCGACACGGGTGCGGCAATATTTTTGGCGAGTCCGAGCAACTTAGATTTTTTTTTCTCATTAATTGTCCTCTCAAAGTGCAGGGGATGTTCATTTTTTTCATGAATTTATGAAAATAAAAGTGATTTTGTCCCTATATAATGTTAGAAGCACAAGAATGTTGGAGCTATGATGGTGGGGAAAAAACAAAAAATTATGCTATGCGGGATGGGTCAAAGTCCTTGCGGGTTAATGCGGGTTGACCCCTCCCTGCCCCATTTGCCATCCCTAGTTGTGCATAATTATACACCTTGTACATGAATGCAGGAGAGTACAGAAAAGCCCAACTTTCAGTATCCATTTCCTTTTTGAATTTCTTCATGATATTAGAGTTTAGGCTCATTGTGATGTTGGGGAAACCTCCTTTCCCTGCATTCACACCGTTTGTAAATGCTTCGAGATGAGACAGGACAATGATGAGCAAATTTGAACAAACACACCCTTACAATGGCATTTGTAGTCCCAAAATTTCAGGTTCAAGGGGAACCACTCGTATAAACTTCTTTAGAGGAAGAGGACAATCAATAGGTAGAGACACTAGACCACCCAACGAAGATGTTTTGGTAGCACAAGGGTTTGAATTTGAATTCTCCCATTATTAGTTATTTTCATTGCTTGTGCTAATAAATTTGTAAAGATATGACACTTGGGTCTAACTCAACCTCAAAAGCTAGCTCATGAGGGGAGGTTTGTCCAAATCCATATAAGGAGACCAAATTCTCATCCCTCTACTGATGTGGGACTTCTTAACACTCCCCGGCATGCCCAGACCTCAACTGGAGTGCGAACACTTCTAAATGGGGGACCCAACATCGGTGAACAATAAATTGGGATGGGCCTGGCTCTGATACCATGTAAAGATATGACACTTGGGTCTAACTCAACCTCAAAAGCTAGCTCATGAGGGGAGGTTTGTCCAAATCCATATAAGGAGACCAAATTCTCATCCCTTTACCGATGTGGGACTTCTTAACATGGTATCATGTTGAAACGAAAGTATGGAGTAATTTCAATGTGT
>NW_006239627.1:153785-179638 GCF_000226075.1 Solanum tuberosum | reverse complement strand
AAAAAAAAAAAAAAATCCCGCCCCCCGGGGGTCGGAATTTCAACATTACAAAAAATAAAAATACCGACCTCCGGAGGTCGGCATTTCAACATTACAAAAATAAAAATACCGACCTCCAGAGGTCGGAATTTAAAAAAATGAATATTCCGACATAAAATAAAAATCGACCTCGAGAGGTCAGTAAATACCGACCTCCAGAGGTCGGTATTGAATAGCGACCAAGCTTTTTCCGACCTAAGCTGGGATGTCGGTTTTAGGTCGGTATTTCAAGGAATACCGACCTCCGGAGGTCGGTATTTATAGGTCGGTATTCGCAGTTTTTTTAGTAGTGAATTTATCAAATGAAATTGATAAATTTATTATTTATTCTAGGGATAAGACAAAAGTACCCCTAGACTATGACCAAAATTTCAGATACACACCTTAACTAAACTAAGGTCTTATTATCCTCAAACTCAATTTTTTAGTAATTTTGTACACTTTTTTGGCTTACGTGGCATCCAAGCATCTTCCACACACCTCAATTATGTGGAGTCATAGAGTGTGCGACGTAAGCCAAAAGATATACAAAATTACAAAAAAAAAATGAGTTCGGGAGGGGGTAATAGGACCTTATTGTAGTTGAGGTGTGTTAGTGAAATTTCGTAATGAAGTACTAGTAATGAATCAATATCAATTTATCAAATGAAATTGATAAATTTATCTTTTATTATTTTATATAATGTAATAGTAATTTTGAATTATTTATTTATTATTTTAATTATGAATATACCACAAAAATAATTTATTTTGTCATGTTAATTTTTTTAATGATGAATTTGATTGAGTGATTTTATTGATGCAAAGGCCTACCTTTTTTCACTCTTTAATTTCTCACAATAATGAAAAAGGTAGGGTTCAATTTTATGACAGATAGGAAAATGATTGGAAGTTTACCCATTATTCTGCGTTCACAATAGTTTTTGTCAGTTAGGCTTCAAATATTTCTCTTTATCAAGTAGCAGAACAAATTAAATATACTTTCTCACCATATACCTAAAGCTGAGAGTTGGTCTTTAGCAATATTATTCAACAATGTCTCATGCTTCTTCTTCCAAAATTTGCAAGTACGATGTCTTTTTGAGTTTTAGAGGAGAAGATACACGTAGAACTTTTGTGAGTCATCTACATAAGGCTCTGGAACAAAGTGGAATCTGCATTTTTAAAGATGATGAGCGATTAGAAACGGGAAAATCAATTTCTAATGAACTTTTAAAAGCCATAGAAGAGTCTAAAATTGCTATAGTGATATTTTCAAAAAGTTATGAATCGTCAAGATGGTGCTTAGAGGAGCTTGCACACATCATAAAGTGTAAAAATGAATTGGAGCTGATAGTGATTCCAGTTTTCTATGATGTGACTCCATCAGATGTGCGCCATCAAAATACCCCTTTTGCTGATTCATTTTTACAATACAAAGATGATATGGACAAGGTTCAGAGATGGAGGGCTGCATTTGTGGAGGCAGGGAAAATAGCAGGCTATCATTTACTTAATTTCAAGTAAGCCTTCTTCTTTTTTATTTTTTAAGAGGAAAAAGAACTAAATAGGTTAGTTTGATTTGACATGGAGTTTATGAAACTTGTGGTCTAAAATAAGTAATAGATATATATAGAGTCCGGAGCCTAAAGGGCAAAAAAAATTGTCAAAAATTCTAAAAGGGCACATCACTTTTTATTCTAGCCAAAAGGGCAAAATCGCTGCGTTAGCAGCGATTTTCCTCTGACAAAATGACGAAATAGCAGCGATTTTGTCTAAAAATATTCTTTTTAATTAAAAATCGCTGCTGTGGCAGCGATTTTTGTAAAAAAAAAAAAAAAAAATTTTTTTTATTAAAAATCGCTGCCACAGCAGCGATTTTGTTAAATTTTGTTTTTATTATTATTATTAAAAATCGCTGCCATTGTAAATTAAAAAAAATAAAATTGCTGTGGCAGCGATTTTAAGTCAGAATTATTTTTTCCTTACACATCGCTGCAGGGGCAGCGTTTTTCATTCCGAGTGCTATTATTTTCATGCCTATTATTACTTATTAATAATATAAAAATGATAAACAAGACGACAGTATTCTCAATAAAATTGTTGAAGTTTGAGGAAATTGAATTATATATCATAAATAATAATAAAAGAATATTAAATTAAAAGAAAAACTTTTTTTTTAAATTCTTAACCAAATTCGCTGCTATAGCAGCGATTTTGAAGAAAAAAAAGTTTTTTTTTTTTTTGAGAAAATATGCATCGATTTTTATTTTTGTTTTGTTAGAAGCCCCTTTTGGTAATTTTT
This sequence comes from Solanum tuberosum, assembly GCF_000226075.1. Lineage (NCBI taxonomy): Eukaryota > Viridiplantae > Streptophyta > Magnoliopsida > Solanales > Solanaceae > Solanum > Solanum tuberosum. Next base: position 177,315 of record NW_006239627.1, on the reverse strand, counting down.
TTTTTTGATGTGCCGTTTTAGTTTTTTTTAAAGAAAAAGCAGCGAGCTTTAATTAAAAAAATTACAAAATCGCAGCGATTTTTAATAAAAAAAAAATCTTTTAGACGAAATCGCTGCTATTTCGTCATTTTGTCAGAGGAAAATCGCTGCTGACGCAGCGATTTTACCCTTTTGGCTAAAATAAAAAGTGATGTGCCATTTTGGAATTTTTGACAATTTTTTTTGCCCTTTAGGCTCCGGACTCGATATATATATATATATATTTGTGACTATAAATCATTTCATTGAGGTTAAAATGAGCATTTTAAAGTTAGATTGTTACTTAGTATAGAAATATGTCATTCTTTATGGAATTGATCGACTGAAAAGAAAAGTAAGTCATATAAAATGAGACAAGGGGAGTTGTAAGTTGGTGATTAGAACGTCAAATTAAGTCTACAACAAATTATATTTCACCAAATTTATCTAGCTTTGTTGAATTAAAGTTGTAGTTAATATTGAGTGATATTTTAAATATTACTCCATCCGTCTCATTTTATATGAGTTAATTTGATTTGACACGAAGTTTAAAGAAGAAAAGAAGATTTTTTAAACTTGTGGTCTAAAATAAGTTAAGATATTTGTGTGAACATTTTGAAGTTAAATTGTTACTTAATATAGAAGTGTGTCATTTTTTTTTAGACTGGCTAAAAAGAAAGTAAGTCAGATGAAATGAGACAGAGGGGTACAATTTATCCAACACTTATTTTGCTTCTTTCATGGAAAAGAAATTTAGTTTATGAAGGGTATAAAAGTTGTTAAACAATTAGCATTTTAACATGCTATTGAAAGTTCTAGAAGAAATTTAGTTTATGAAGGGTATAAAAGTTGTTAAGCAACAGTAAAGTTTACATGGTATCAAAGCAGCGACATAGGGACTATCTCACAAGCTGCATATAGTTTTCAATCAGATAACAAAGCGACTGATTCTGTAATGGCAGAGTTAACAGTGGCTACCCTAGAACATAATCATCCGCTTTATCTTCATTCATCGAATACGCCAGGTGCAACCTTGATTGCGGTTAAGCTTACAGGTCCAACAAACTATGGGCTATGGAGTAGATCGCTACGACTTGCATTATTGGTGAAGAATAAACTTGGATTCGTTGATGGATCCTGTTTGAAAAGCTCATACAAAGGAGATTTAGCAGCTCACTGGGAGAGGTGCAATGCAGTGGTGCTTTCATGGATCAGCAGCACAGTGGCTCAGGAATTGCTAACTACGATTGTCTATGCTTCGAATGCCAAACATGTTTGGGATGACTTCAAGGAGAAGTTTGATAAATCCAATCTCACCAGAGTGTATCAGTTGTGGGCAGAGGTTTCTTCATTAAAACAAGGTACTGACTCTGTTACTGCTTACTATTCGAAATTGAGAGACTTATGGGATGAACTAGATGTGTTGGTACCAGCTCCCTTATGCAACTGTGATGAGGCTAAGCCCTATATTCAACATCTAAGCTAGCAGAGACTATTAATGTTTCTTATGGGGCTAAACGAGTCTTATAGTCATGTGAGGAGTGACATATTACTTAAGGCTACAGTTCCCACTGTTAATCAGGCATATGCCACAGTTATACAAGAGGAGAGTCAAAGGTCATTAGGAGTTATGGATATCAACAAGGAACCTCTCACAATGATGGTGAATAGAAGGTCAAGTTTCAAAGGAAAAAAGTTACTAAACACTGCCTGTGAACATTGTGGTTATAGAAATCATCTTTCTAAAGACTGTTACAGGATCATAGGATATCCTAATGATTTTAAGAGCAAGAGGAAACAAGGGCAAGGTGATAGTAATACTGGATACATAGGGCAAAGTATGGCTTATGGCACTGAGAATGGTCACAGATCTAACAATTTCTCTCACAATTATCATGTTGATTCTGGTATCAAATCACATGCAAATTATGCTGCAACAGAGGAACATGGACATGGGCTTACTCTTACTGAGGAGGAGTACAACCATGTGAAAAATCTCAGACACAACAATAGCAGTCAAAGTGCTGGAGATGGCACTGAATGCAAAGCAAACTTGGCAAGTAATGTGTCTTTGACATCTAATGTTTATGAGTGTGGGTGGATTATTGATTCAGGTGCCACACAACACATTACATCCTCTAAAGATCTTCTAGCTGAATTGAGTTACCTAGGTGATCAGAGGTCAAATACTGTTCAATTACCAACAGGAAATAAAGCTCCCATCAGAAACACAGGGAATTCAATCATTTTGGGAAGTTATAAAGTGAAGGATGTGCTACATGTACCTGACTTCAAGTACAACTTGTTGTCAGTTGCAAGGTTAACTAGAGACCTATCTTGTAGTGTTAGCTTTTTCCCTAACTTTTGTGTGATGCAGTCACTCTCAAATGGCAAGGTGATTGGGATTGGTAGAGTATGTGATGGTCTGTACTTGTTAAAAGACACAATAAAGGCAGTGGTTCATGCAGCTATCAAAGATAACAGTCTAACATCATTGTGGCACCAAAGACTTGGACATCCTTCTCTTACTGTTATGCAACACATCTCGGCTATCAAAGGTTGTGTAACTGATCAGTCTTGTTGTCACATTTGTCCTCAAGCAAAACAAAGTAGACCAGTTTTCCCTAATAGTACACATACCTCTAGTACTGTATTCCAGTTATTACATGTTGATGTATGGGGGCCGTACCAGACTCCCACTTATGATAGAAAACAATACTTTGTTACAATTGTAGATGACTATAGCAGGTTTACCTGGGCTTGCTTAATTCATTCAAAGGTTGAAGTTTACTCTGTAATAAAAGATTTTCTATTAATGATAAACACTCAGTTTAGCATGAAGGTGAAAGTGTTGAGGTCTGATAATGGGACAGAATTTATGAATTCAAAGTGTAAGGAATTATTTGCTTCCTTTGGCATTGTGCATCAAAGTACCTGTGCATACACACCCCAGCAAAATGAGGTGGTTGAAAGAAAGCATAGGCACATATTAAACACTGCTAGGTCTTTAAGGTTTCAGGCTGCAATTCCTATTTCCTATTGGGGTCATTGTATCAAGGTTGCAGTCTACTTGATCAATAAGCTTCCCACAGCAGTGTTACAAGGCAAATCTCCACATGAATTACTGTATGGCACTCCACCACAACTAGACTACTTGAAAGTATTTGGTTGTCTTTGTTTTGTTTCTGTCCTTCCTCAGTCTTATAAGTTTGCTCCGAGGGCAAAGAAGGGTGTCTTTATGGGCTATGCAGAAACACAAAAAGGCTATAGAATACTAGATTTGGAGTCTCATTCTTTCCATATCAGCAGGGATGTCACCTTTATGGAAGATACATTCCCTTTCATGACTAGCTCATCTTCTGCATCCTCTCAACATATTGATAGTTGGTCCCAAGACTTTGATGTTTCTGAAGACTTTGCTTTAATTCCTATGAATCCGGCTGTTCCATTACACAATGCAGTTTCTCATGATATCTCCAATGAAGTCACCAATTCAACAGAGGAAGAAGATGATTGTATTGACAGCCCAGCTGGCAGCTCAACTTCAGGAGAATGTAGTGCAGGTTGCAGTGCTGGGTCTGAGCCTGAGCCTGTTGGAGAATGCAGTGCAGGTTCTGAGCCTGAGCCTGTTATGGTTATTCCTGAGCAGTCTTTAAACACAAGACCAAACAGGTCCCTCAAGCCTCCTATTTGGCACAAAGATTATCATGTGTCCACAGCCCCAAAGCAAGCTCATAATGCTTGCCTTTATCCTATTGCCAACTATGTAACTTACTCAAAGATAAGCCCCTCTTACAAGTCATTTTTAGCTACACTATCTGCAGTGTCTGAACCTGCTACTTTCAAGGAGGCTTCCAGCTGCAAGGAATGGATTGTAGCAATGAAGGATGAAGTCAATGCATTAGAACAAAATGCCACTTGGATTGTAGTAGACCTCCCACCTGGAAAGAAGGCTATTGGTTCTAAATGGGTATATAAGGTTAAGCTTCAAGCAAATGGGCAGGTTGAAAGGTACAAGGCAAGACTGGTTGCCAAGGGTTATAGCCAGCAAGAGGGTCTGGACTATCATGAGACTTTTTCACCTGTAGCTAAGATGGTCACAGTCAGGACCACCATTTGTGTAGCAGCCTCTCACAATTGGCCTCTCTACCAAATGGATGTTCATAATGCTTTTTTGCAAGGTGACCTTATTGAAGATGTTTATATGGAAATGCCACAAGGCTTCCAAAAACAGGGGGAATACAAGGTGTGTAAGCTGCTTAAGTCTCTATATGGTCTAAAACAAGCTTCCAGGCAATGGAACTTGAAACTCACTGAAGTACTCTTAGCTACTGGTTTTGTGCAAAGTCCACTTGATCATTCTCTTTTTACAAAAAAGGATGGGCAAGACATAGCAGTGATTCTTATCTATGTAGATGATTTGCTCATAACAGGAAATAGTAGTAAGCTCATACAAGAATTAAAAACTTCACTTCATAACAAGTTCAAAATGAAGGATCTTGGTGATCTTAAGTTCTTTCTAGGTATTGAAATCATGAGATCTAAGTCTGGTATTCTCCTTAACCAAAGGAAATATGCCCTGGAATTGATCTCAGACACTGGTCTTAGTGGTTCAAAGCCAGTGAACACACCTTTGGAGGCAAATGTGAAACTCACTACAGTGGAATATGATGAGATGACTGGGGTTACTGATGATCCTATACACAAGGATGTCACAGGCTATCAAAGGTTGGTTGGGAGATTATTGTATCTTACCATCACCAGGCCTGATATTAGCTTCACAGTTCAGGTGTTATCACAATTCATGCAGCAGCCTAAAAGGTCACACTGGGAAGCAGCTATGAGGCTAGTTAGGTACATCAAAACTAGTCCTGGTCAAGGCATATTATTGAGCAGCAAGACAAGTCTAGAACTTGAAGCATTTTGTGACTCAGACTGGGCAGTTTGTCCTAATACAAGAAGGTCTGTGACTGGATATATGGTTAAGCTAGGAGATTCACTCATATCTTGGAAGTCCAAAAAGCAACACACAGTCAGCAGAAGCTCTGCAGAGGCTGAGTATAGGAGTATGGCCAGTGTAGTTGCAGAGATAATTTGGCTGGTTGGCCTGTTAAAGGAACTCAATGTTAATGTTACAATTCCTGTTAAGTTGCACTGTGACAGTAAAGCAGCAATGCAAATAGCTTCCAATCCAATCTTCCATGAAAGGACCAAGCACATAGAAATTGACTGTCATTTTGTAAGGGAAAGAATAAGAAGTGGACTGATACTGCCTACTTATGTGAACACCAAACAACAACCAGCAGACATACTAACAAAAGGCCTGGGAGCAGCTTCTCATCACATGTTATTAGCCAAGCTTGGAGTCTTCAATGTATATTCAGACTAAAGCTTGAGGGGGAATATTGAAAGTTCTAGAAGAAGTTAGTTAGAATCTTGTTATGTAACTAACTATGAGCTGGCATCAGTTAGTTAGTATGAAAGTTTGTTAGAGTGTGCACATGGTGTGCATTGTGTGATCTATATAAGATTGTGCTTCTTCTCATTTGTAATTGACTTTACTGATAATAAAAATTCTCTCTCTCTTCTCTTCTTAATTCGAGTTCAAGCTTACAATCACATCCATGAAGGTTTAGCTTCCATGGATTCTGTTAAGCAATAGTAAAGTTTACACATGCTTACTCTGTTATTTTTATAATATAGATAATTGACCTAGAAAAAAAGACAGACAATCTAGTCTATATAAGGTAAATACCTTCGTGTCATCTTGGTTAGATATTAGAGTAATTTGTCTTGAGTTTGAGTTTTCAGGCATGAAGCAGAATTCAACAAGAAACTTGTGGAACAGGTGTTAGAGTTAGTAAACCCCACATGCATACATCTTCCAGGACTGGTAATTGGGCCTAATTCTCATGCAGCGGGAGTGATTTCTCTATGTGAATTCTACTCATCAACTGGTGTCTGCATGTTTGGGATCTATGGGATGGGTGGCATTGGTAAAACAGTTGTTGCCAAAGCCGTCTACAATCAAATTCACAGGGGGTATGAATGTTTCTCCTTTGTGGCTCATGTAAGAGAGCGCTCGGAAAATAACATGCTTCACAACCTACAGGAACAACTTCTATCTAAGGTTCTAAAAAGAGAGAACTTTAAAGTCCAATATAATGTTGATAAGGGAAAATGCCTAATCCAAGACAGACTTGCTCAGAGGAAGGTCCTCATTGTTCTGGATGATGTCGATGACATGAGCCAGATAAAAGCATTGGCGGAAGAGAGAAGCTGGTTTGGTTCGGGGAGCATAATAATTATAACAACAAGAAGTGAGAATTTGCTAGATGATGTTGGAGTAGACTATAAGTACGAGGTAACACGGTTGGATGATTTCTCTTCCAAGCAACTCTTTTGCTTTCATGCTTTCAAGAATACTAATGTACCCGAAAATTTGGATCATGAGTTGGTGAATGACATAGCAAGTCTAGGTGGAGGGGTTCCTTTAGCACTCGAAGTTTTGGGCTCTCTTTTGCATAAAAAGGACGATCAAACATGGAGAAGTACCCTCGAGAGCTTGAAAAATCTTGCTCATCACAGTAGTATTCACAAAGCACTCAAAGTAAGCTATGACTCACTTGATGAGAACTCTGAGGAGATTTTCCTTGACATCGCATGCTTTTTCATTGAAGCCCAAGAACTTTTTGCTAGTCTTGTATTGACTGGTTGTGGTCGCTCTTTCAACTTGGGGAAAGGAATTTTGATTGGAAGATGTTTAATCAAAATTGAACAGAATCATTTGTGGATGCATGATTTAGTTCGAGATATGGCTAGAGAAATTGTTCGTCAAGAGTCACTTAAAGAGCCTCATATGCGCTCTAGATTGTGGTTTCATGAAGATGTTAATTATGTGCTACGAAAGAACAAGGTAAAAAAAAACATCTTTCCTTCCATTGTCTCTTACATTTGTTAGTTGATCTGGAGTATAGAATATGTGTGTGCATATATTGATATTCTCTCCATTTCAATTTAGATGGTGGTATTTGACTGTGCACAAGGAAGTTTTAGAAAAAAATGACTTGAGACTTCTGGTCTTAAACATTTAACAACATTTATTTGACTATGAAATCATTCCAGTAAGGGTAAAACGAGAAGTTTAAAGCTAAATCGTTTCCAAACACAGAGAGTATCATTACATGATGTTTTATGCTCTTTGAAAAGCAAAATAAGCAATTATAACTGAATAAATAGAAGACTAACAATATATCCTGCACTGTTATGATGACAGGGTAGCGAACGGATAGAAGGCATCAGCGCGATCCATCCCAGAGTGAAAGATTTAACTGTTGACACAAAGTTCTTTGCAAGAATGGATAGGTTGAAAATATTTCAAGCAAAAGGAATGAATATTACTGGAAGCTTCAAAAATTTGTTTGAGGACCTAAGATGGCTAAGTTGGCAAAATTTCCCTTTGAAATGTTTACCTACTGATATTCATCTAACCAAACTTGTGGCTCTGGACATGCAATATAGCAACATCATGGAAGTTTGGCAATCCACCAGCAAGGTTTACTGCTAAAAATACCCTTGTTCTTTTTAATTTTTTCAAGGTTTAGATATAATACAATTTTAGATTAAACGAACTATAGATACTAATGAATATATTATTGTTTCTATGTATCAGCCCCTGGAAAACCTGACACATCTAAATCTCAGTCATTGTCAACGACTAAAGCGGACTCCTGATTTTTCAAGGGCGATAAGTCTTGAGACAATATTGTTTACAGGTTGCTCCGAGTTGGGTGAGATTGATTCATCAATAAAATACTGGGTGAAACTTGTTTACTTAAATCTGAAAGACTGTGTAAGCCTCGTGTATCTACCAAGCAGCATTTGCAAGCTAGAATCACTTCAACATCTAAATATAACAACTGCCTGCTGAATTGGGAGACTTGAAAAAGCTAAGAAGCTTATCATTACAAGGATGCAACAGAAGTTTAAAGGCTCAATCTTGGCTGACTTCTATTTTATCTTATGTACCATGGGCAGGAAGTAGTTCATCGTGTCCAGAGAGGTTGTTGCCACATTCCCTTTCCCGTTTAAGTCACTTGACGGAGCTCAATCTCAAAAATTGTAGGCTTTCAGAAGCAGATGTTCCCACCAATCTTGGGAGTTTAACCTCATTGGAATATCTGGATTTAGGAGGAAATGATTTTTACACTCTCCCATCATCCCTCTTTAGCGACCTATCTGGGCTAGAGTGTCTTGTCCTGGATAATTGCAAGAATCTTCAAATTGCTCTCACTACTTCCTTCTAATCTGCTAGAGCTCCATGCAAATGATTGTTCATCCATTGAAAGTCTAGACATGTCCAATTACAGGATACTGCCACAACTCTATGTATCCAATTGCGACAGATTGTCCGAGATTAAGGGGATGGAAAATATCGAAAATGTTGAATATGTTCGCATAGAGAGCAGTAGCAAGCTGGCAAGACGTTTCTTTGATGAAAGTTTCTTCCAGCTGGTTAGTTAGTTCCACTATTCATCTCATCTTTGTACTACTACAATTAAGTGCAACTCACACCATTTATGTTTTATTTTATACAGATGGGAGAATGTGATGAAGATCTTCCTTATCCAAGCAGCTACTATATTGCAGGTAGCGAGGTTCCAGAATGGTTCAGCAACCGAAACATAGGATCTAATATAACCTTAACAATGCCACCAAACATAGAACATAACTTCGAGGGAATGATCCTTTGGTCTATCTACCAGTGCAAATACAATGGAGTTTTTCATTATCATCCTTTCCTAGAGGTCGGTGATCAGACCAATAAAGTTACATGGGTCCTTTACTTCCCCAAGATTACTGTAACCGCTGACAAACGTTCTTGGGTGAGCTTCATACCACGAGATTACTTTTGTCCTGCTTTAGAAGGTAGAGAACAAATTGCATTTTCGTTCAATATCAGAGAGCAAGGATTCAGAGGGTTAAAAGTGACAAAGTGTGGCGTCCATCCAGTCTATGCAACAGCAGGAAGAATATTACCAAAACTCCAGTTTCGAGATCCTCAGAGTAATTTTGAGGAAAGGAGGTTGATACCCTTGTGGAGACAATCATGCATTGCTGGAGTAGGACATGTTATGTCATATAGTCTTAATAATGGCACTGATGATCAGCACATTCAGAAAGTCATATTTCACGGCCTTCGTCTTTCAGAAGCTGGCGATGGGACATCTTTATTTCACAACATCATCGGCACACCTTTCCATGTAAATCACACCAGCTTTCGCCAGTTTTTGCAGGAAGCATATAACCATAGTCGACGGAATACAGATGATTGGCGAGATCTATTTTGCAGTGTGGTAGTCGACCAACAAAACAGGTTAGGCTTGCGTAAAGAAAGTTGGAACTGTTGGGTCTGATGACAATTCTGGAAAGAAAATACACACCTTGAAAATGAGTAGTCTTCAACTTTTGATGCAGCTTGCCCCGTGTGAAAACCTTGAAGGTCAAAGTGAAGGTAAAACGAAAGAGCTCAATCAGAACAACAATGAGAGCTCCATGAGCATCTCAGATATTTTGTATTAAGAAGAAGAAGATTACATTGAGTGAGTCACAGTATTTATAACTCTCTTACTGTGACTTGTAACTAATCTTACTAACTAACTCTATGCTAGGTAGTTACAACTAATTATTATAAAATGACTGATCTACCCTTTCACTTTTAACAGCCTAACTAACATTAACTAACTTCTAACTGACAGTAGCTCATCTTCACATCACATTACTCCCCTTCAAGCTTGGAGGGGCAAATATGTTCAACACTCCAAGCTTGGATAGAAAATGATCATGCTGTAATCTGGTCAATCCTTTGGTTAAGATATCAGTAGGTTGCTTCTTAGTTGGAATGTAATCCACATTGATCAATCCCTTTTGTAATTTCTCTCTTATGAAGTGACAGTCAATCTCAATGTGCTTTGTTCTTTCATGATATACAGGATTTGCTGCAATTTGTATTGCAGCCTTACTATCACTATATATCTGACTTGGCAGTTGAACCTCAACACCTACTTCTTTAGGCATGCCAAGTAGCCATACCAATTCAGAGACTGTAAAAGCTAAACTTCTATATTCTTCTTCAGCAGAACTTTTTGAAACTGTCGTTTGTTTCTTGGCCTTCCAATACACTAGTGATTTACCAATCTTGACCATGTATCCTGTAACAGATTTCCTAGTGATTGAGCATGAGGCCCAATCAAACATCACAATATGCAGAGACTAGCTCATCTGAGTCACTTGATAACAATAAGCCTTGCCCTGGTTGTCTCTTTAGATACTTAATCACCCTCAGTGTTGCATCCATGTGAGACTTCTTTGGTTGTTGTAGAAATTGGCTTAGAGTTTGAGTGTTGAATGATATGTCTGGTCTGGTCATATTCAAGTACAAGAGTTTGCCTATGAGCTTTTGATACATAGTCTGATCCACCAGAGGATCCTCCAACTCTTCTGGCTGTTTGCTTAGGTGATCATCATACAGTTTGGAAGTTAGCTTAACATTGATGTCAATAGGGGTTCCTGCAGGTCTAGCTGTTGTCATGCCAACCTCAGAAATAAGCTCAAGAATGTACTTCCTTTGATGCATTAGTATACCCTCAGTTGATCTGACAAGCTCAATGCCTAATAAATATTTTAGCTCCCCTAAATCCTTTATATTGAATGTTAGCTGCAGTGCCTTTTTAGTTTCTTCTATCAACTTCAAACTGCTTCCAGTTACTAACATATCATCCACATAAACCAATACTATAATGATTCCCTCTTCTGACTTGTTAATGAACAAAGAATGATCATATTGACTTTGTTTGAAACTCAATTTAAGAAGAGTCTCAGTCAGTTTATGATTCCACTGCCTTGGAGCCTGTTTGAGTCCATATAGAGACTTTGTCAGTCTACATACTTTCTCCCCTTGACTGACAAAACCTGGAGGTAGCTACATATAGATTTCATCCTCCAAGTCTCCTTGCAAAAATGCATTAAAAACATCCATTTGATGGATAGGCCAATGTCTAGAAGCAGCCAAAGACACAATGGTCCTCACTGTCACCATTTTAACCACAGGTGAGAAAGTCTCATTATAGTCTATCCCTTCTCTTTGACTGTAACCTTTTGCAACTAGTCTTGCTTTGAACCTCTCAATCTCACCAGTAGATTTTATACTTGACTTTGTATATCCACCTACACCCAATAGGCTTCTTTCTAGGTGGTAAGTCAGTGATCTCCCAAGTATGGTTACTGTCCAATGCCTGAATTTCATCTTTCATAGCAGCAACCCATCTTGGATCCTTGATAGCTTCTGAATAACTGGTAGGTTCCTTGCATGGTGTAGTAGCAGCAATATAGCACTGATAGCTAGCTGACAAATGAGAATAGCTCAAATAATTACACAGAGGATACTTCACTTCCTTGTGACCTGGCAAGGATACAAACTCTTTTAACCACAGTGGAGCTTGTATGATCCTAGTAGATCTCCTGCTAGTTGGTATAACATCAGTCTTAGTAGCACTCGGAACCACCTCAGGTGCACTTGTGTCATTAACAACAACAGGCACACAATCACTACATATTGCACTGTCAACCCCATCAGCTGCAGTCATAGGTGGAACCTCAGGTTGTGAATCATCACACTGCTGTAAAACATCATCTGATGATGGACCACAAGGAGGTAGTGAAGCAAGATCTAAGTGAGGAAACAAAACACCTGTATCCTGCAAAGGATCTGTAAATACAGGTTCACCAACCTGGTTTTTACTTTGAGAAAATGGGAATATTTCTTCTCTAAACAACACATATCTACTTGTGAAAAAGGAGTTGTTGCTCAAATCTAACAGTAAATACCCCTTCTGTACTTCTGAATATCCCATATGTACAGCCATTCTTGTTCTTGGCATCAATTTGTCATGAACAGATAGATCTTTGGCAAAACATAAACATCCAAGTGTCCTCAAATGACTTAATACAGGTGGAGTACCATACAATCTCTCATAGGGAGTTTGAAAATTGATAACCTTGCTGGGAAGTCTGTTAATAACATAAGCTGCAGCTAGAACACAGTGTCCCCAATATCTTAAATGTACTTGTGCTTGAAACATCATAGCCCTAGTAACTTCAAGTATGTGCCTATGTTTCCTCTCAGCTACCCCATTTTGTTGTGGGGTATATGGACAAGTTCTTTGATGTATAATCCCCATATCTTTGAACATTTGATCACAAACAGAATTGACAAACTCTATGCCATTATCAGTTCTTATTATTTTCACCATTTTACCAAACTGTGTCTTGAAAAACTGTAAGAATACTTACAATGAAACACAAACATCAGACTTGAGTTTAAGTAAGAATAGCCAAGTCATTCTGGAGAAGTCATCAACAATAGTAAGAAAGTACTTATTGCCATCACAAGTAGGAGTATTGTAAGGACCCCATAGGTCAATATGTAGCAAGTCAAAACAACATTTACTTTTGATACTATTAGTAGGAAAAACTACTCTTGTTTGTTTAGCATATGGACACACTAAACACTTAGAAATCCGACACAAACTCTGCTTATTCATATCAAACATTCTAGCAAGAACTGTTGATGAAACGTGCCCTAATCTCTTATGCCATAGTTCCATATCTGAATCATGACACTCTGAGCTTGGATTGGTAGCAACAAATGCAACCTTCAATGCAGACTCCTTCTTTTTATCAACTAACTGATGCAACAGCAAATACAGACCTCCGGCCTCTCTACCAACCTCCTTCACCTTCCCACTGTAAAGCTCCTGGAATACACAAAAATGAGGGGAAAAGGTGACTGAACAGTCTAATTCCTTAGTGATCTTACTGACAGACATCAAGTTATATTTGAACTCTGGAAGATGAAACACATCTGTAAGAACACTTCTAGTAGATAATGCACATGATCCAACATGAGTAACTTGAGTAGCATCACCATTTGGAAGGTATACTGTCTTAGGAACTTCCAGTTTTGATACAGACTCTTTAATCAACATATCCAAATTAGACACCATGTGATTAGTTGCCCAGTGTCCATAATCCAAAGATCACTATTTTCAGAGACAAAAAACACATTACCTGTTGAATGAGTAGCATTGCAGGCTACTACAACAGGTTCTGACCTTTGCTGAAACATGTGGAGTATGTGATCATACTGATCCTTTGTGAAAGTGCAGCCCTGAAGAAGTTGTTGAACATCCTTCTCAGCTTGGCTCACTGTCCTATTGTGGTTATTGCCAGCTAAGTTAGCATTCATGTTAGCTGTGGATGATTCACCCTTTGTACTTCTACTTGGTATATGAACATTAGTGTTCATACCATATGAGAAGTTTTCCTGAGATGTTGATGTATTAGTGTGACCAGCATCAGCTGTTACCTGACCAGAAGTAACACCTTGAGTCTTTCTTTTGGATTTGAAGTCAGGAGGATATCCTATCACCTTGTAGCAGAACTCCTTACTATGTCCCTTACATTTACAGAACTTACACACTAGCATAGAATTCCTTTTAAACTTCTGATTTACCCAGAATTACTACCAACCTTGGAGTACAGAGCTACTGAATCCTCACTAATGAAACTCATGCCCATACTACTAGTGTTATTAGTGTGAGTAACCATAGCCTTTTGACTCTCATCCCCCACTATCATTCCATACGCCTGATTAATAATTGGTAATGGATCCATGAGAAGAATCTGACTTCTAGCCTGATGATATGAGTCATTTAATCCCATCAAAAACTGATACAACTTCTGCCTGTTAAGATGGATCACAAATCCTTTGGATCTATCACAATTACAAAAAGGAGAAGGCACTAAAGCCTCAAATTCATCCCATAGATTTTTAAGCCTTGTATAGTATACAGAAACAGACATATTACCCTGTTGCAAGGAAGAAATATCTGTGTAAACTGTAAGATCTAGATCCATCCACTCTGTCAAATCTCTCTTTTAAATTAGTCCAAACATCAAAAGCAGTAGTAGCAAATGCTATACCACTCAGTAAACTCTTCGAAACTGAATTCATAAGCCATGATTATACAATGGCATTCACTCTTTCCCATTGTCCCCATAATTCCTCACTATAAACCTCTTTTCGAGAAGATCCATTAATTAGCCCTATTTTATTCCTCCCTAACAGAGCTAGCCTAATAGATCGATTCCACAGAGTATAGTTTTCAACACCTACTAGTTGAAACGAGATGATGCTAATGCCACTAACATCAGTAGGACTGAGAAACAGAGTATGATTATAGTGTCATGTTCCAATGTTGCCATGTAAGGAACCAGTAGTTCCTTGGCCATTGTTGATGATTGGAGACTGATCCACAACTATTTGATCATTCACCATATTAGATCCTTGATAAATTGTTGTCGCGGAAGCAAAACCAGAGAAAAATCAACAATTATTCACCACAGAATTCAGCTCCAAGCTCAGATCTGTAATGAATTCTGATGATATAGATGAATCGATGAATCAGAAATTGATTCTTTGATCTTTTGCACAACTCGTCTTCAACAGTAAGCACTGTGAAGGTAAAGCTTTGATACCATGAAGGTAAAACGAAAGAACTCAATCAGAGCAACAATGAGAGCTCCATGAACATCTCAGATATTTTGTATTAAGAAGAAGAAGATTACATTGAGTGAGTCACAGTATTTATAACTCTCTTATTGTGACTTGTAACTAATCTTACTAACTAACTCTATGCTAGGTAGTTACAACTAATTATTATAAAATGACTGATCTACCCTTTCACTTTTAACAGCCTAACTAACATTAACTAACTTCTAACTGACAGTAGCTCATCTTCACATCACATTACAAAGTTCAAAATCTCTTAAACTTGAAGTTCTTCCCATAACGCAAGTGAGGTCAAAAGTCCAAAAACGTGGTTCTTGTAGATTACCTTGGTTAAAGTGAGACAAAGGGCCCAATGTATTAGGACTGACCTAACGGTAAATATTATAGACAACTGAGGGTCTACTGGAATCGGTAAAGTTTGTGTACACACTACCCTCCTCAAACCCCACTTGTGAAATTATAGTGGGTCTGTTATTATTGTTGTACTAGTATATGTACCCGCGCGTTGCGCAGAATAGATCAAATATATATATATATATCATTGAAATTAGTTAATTACAAATAATAAGTCATTTACTTGTAATGTTATTTTTAAAATTATAAATTAAGATTTTAACTTTTCACAGAAAGAAAATAATAACCTATATCTTTATCAATAAACAGATATCAAGGAACTTGCAATTTTTTCTAGTAGTATAATATATTATTTAATGGCCTAATATTTTTTTTAGCTTTTCTTTAATAATTCCCAATTAATTAAATGTACTATTATTTATTTCACTTTTGACAAAATAATTTTCAATTCTTTGAAACCTTATAATAATATGTCTCTTTTGTACCATTTCCTTTTTAGAATTTATGTACATTTTATAGGTTTTAAAATTCTAAAAGTTAAAAGACAGTTCATAGCCTTTATCTTAAGTATAGTAACTATTTAAAAAATTTACATTTCAAATAAATAACTTCTAACATGATCCCATCACTTCGTTTCCAAGCTGCACGTCCACCTAAAAAGTAACTTTAGCTTATTATTTTCTTCCCATTAATATTTATGTTATTTGTAAAAAAAGAAAAGAAAAAGATACAGTTATATTTTTTATCAATACAAAATTTAGGCATAAACGTAATAGTTTTTTGTAGTACTTTATTATACCATAAATTAATGAGGTAAATAACTATTTGTATACAGTTTATATAGGGGTAGTTATCCATTTTTTTAAATAAATGAACTTGATTTTAAAAATAATTCTTCTTGAAATTAATATATTTAGCTAAGAATATGTACTATTCAAATTCATAATTGAATAACCCAACTTATATGTTGCACGATTTATTTTTCTTTAACCTTTACTTTAAAAAAAATATATTCATCTTTATTTTTATAACAATTGGAGATAAATTAATTAAAGCTTGACATGTAGTTGCTATTAAAAAGGGGCAAAAAAAACCACGATTTACTCTTTTATAGTAATCATATTTAGTGAGTTTCCAAGTAAATTTTAATTTATTTTTATTTTTGACAAAATCTAATTTTGTTCATTTTATTAATTTTTTGTTAATAAATTTTAAGAGTTTGTGTGTACGTGGAAATGTAATGGGAAGTTATAAAACTGACTATTTAAATTCTAATCGTAAATAAATGTTTAATTTTTAAAAATAAAACATGAAAATATTTAGTTAGTAACTCAATTTTTATATTCATAATATTTATTTAAATAAGGAAATTAAAGTTTTAAACTTTTTAATTTTTAAGTGGATCATTCAAATTTATTTTTTTTATATTTTATGTTTACATAAATTTTATATATTTTTAAAAAATGGTTATATCACGTTAAATTAGTTAGTAACTCAGTTTTTATATTCACGTTTTATTTAAATAAGGAAATTAAAGTTTAAATTTTTTTTTAAATTTTAAAGTGGATAGGTTGAAAATATTTCAAGCAAAAGGAATGAATTTTACTGGAAGCTTCAAAAATTTGTTTGAGGACCTAAGATGGCTAAGTTGGCAAAATTTCCCTTTGAAATGTTTACCTACTGATATTCATCTAACCAAACTTGTGGCTCTGGACATGCAATATAGCAACATCATGGAAGTTTGGCAATCCACCATCAAGGTTTATTGCTAAAAAAACCTTATTCTAAGTTTTTCAAGGTTTAGATATAATACAATTTTAGATTAAGCGAACTATAGATACTAATGAATATATTATTATTTCTATGAATCAGCCCCTGGAAAACCTGGCATATCTAAATCTCAGTCATTGTCACCGACTAAAGCGAATCTAAATCTCAGTCATTGTCAACGACTAAAGCGGACTCCTGATTTTTCAAGGGCGATAAGTCTTGAGACAATATTGTTTACAGGTTGCTCCGAGTTGGGTGAGATTGATTCATCAATAAAATATTTGGTGAAACTTGTTTACTTAAATCTGGAAGACTGTGTAAGCCTCAAGAATCTACCAAGCAACATTTGCAAGCTAGAATCACTTCAACATCTAGATATGTCAGGTTGCTCGGGTCTACAACAGCTGCCTGCTGATTTGGGACACTTGAAAAACCTAAGAAGCTTATCATTACAAGGATGCAACAGAAGTTTAAAGGCTCAATCTTGGCTGACTTCTATTTTATCTTATGTACCATGGGCATGAAGTAGTTCATCGTATCTAGAGAGGTTGTTGCCACATTCCCTTTCCCGTTTAAGTCACTTGACGGTGCTCAATCTTAACGATTGTAGGCTTTCAGAAGCAGATATTCCCACCAATCTTGGGAATTAACCTCATTCATATACCTGAATTTATGAGGAAATGATTTTTACACTCTCCCATCATCCCTCTTTTGCGACCTATCTGAGCTAGAGTGTCTTGTCCTGGATAATTGCAAGAATCTTCAAATGCTCTCACTACTTCCTTCTAATCTGCAAGTGCTCCATGCAAATGATTGTTCATCCATTGAAAGTCTAGACATGTCCAATTACAGGATACTGCCACAGGTCTGTGTATCTAATTGCGACAGATTGTCTGAGATTAAGGGCATGGAAACTATCGAAAATGTTGAATATGTTTGCATAAAGAGCAATAGCAAGCTGGCAAGACGTTTCTTTAATGAAAGTTTCTTCCAGCTGGTTAGTTAGTTCCTCTATTCATCTCATCTTTGTACTACTACAATTAAGTGCAACTCACACCATTTATGTTTTATTTTATACAGATGGGAGAATGTGATGAAGATCTTCCTTATCCAAGCAGCTACTATATTGCAGGTAGCGAGGTTCCAGAATGGTTCAGCAACCGAAACATAGGATCTAATAGAACCTTAACAATGCCACCAAACATAGAACATAACTTCCAGGGGTCGGTGATCAGACCAATAAGGTTACATGGGTCCTTTGCTTCCCCGATATTACTGTAACCGCTGACAAACGTTCTTGGGTGACCTTCATACCAGGAGATTACTTTTGTCCAGCTTTAGAAGGTGGAGAACAAATTACATTTTCGTTCAGTATCAGGGAGCAAGGATTCACAGGGTTAAAAGTGACAAAGTGTGGCGTCCATCCATTCTATGCAACAGTAGGAAGAACATTGCCAAAACTCCAGTTTCGAGATCCTTGGAGTAATTTTGAGGAAAGGAGGTTGATACCCTTGTGGAGAGAATCATCCATTACTGAAGTAGGAGATGTTATGTCATATAGTCTTAATAATGGCACTGATGATCATCACATTCATAAAGTCATATTCTGGGGCCTTCGTCTTTCAGAAGCTGGTGATGGGACATCTTCATTTCACAATATCATCGGCACACCTTTCCATGTAAATCACGCGAACTTTCGCCAGATTTTGCAGGAAGCATATGACCATAGTCGACGGAATACAGCTGATTGGCGAGATCTATTTTGCGATGTGGTAGTCGACCAACAAAACAGGTTAGGCTTGGCTAAAGGAAGTTGGAACTGTTGGGTCTGATGACAATTCTGGCTTGAACTTTTGATGCAGCTTGCCCTGTGGGAAAACCTTCAAGGTCAAAGTTCAAAATCTCTTAAACTTGAAGTTCTTCCCATAAGGCAAGTGAGGTGAAAAGTCCAAGACCTTGGTTCTTGTAGATTACCTTGGTTAAAGTGAGACAACTGAGGGTCTACTGAAACAATCTCTCTGTCTTTTCAAGGTAGGGGTAACACTCTTCAAACCCCATTTGTGGGAGTACAGTGGATCTATTATTATTGTTGTATATGAATAAATACATGTAAGCTTCAATTAATTAAAATGTGATTTTTGTTTCTTTATGTAGATAATATGCTATATTTAGACTACTTTCAGAATTATATCTTGCCCTTAATATGGAGTAATAGTATAAAACTAACATATCACAAGGGTAATAAAACATATCATATAAAAACTTTACATTCTCTTTAACTCGACTTATTTTCAAGGAAAAATGTTCAAATATGTCATCGAACTTTGAAAAAAGGTTCATTTAAGTCATTTGTTAAAAGTTTGGCTCATCTATATCATTTTCGTTTGAGAAAAGGTTTATCCATGCCATTATTTGTTAACTGAAATGGCATTGATAAGCCAAACTTGTAACATATGGAATAAATGAGTCTTTCTCAAAGTTCGATTGTATATTTGAGTCCTTTTTTCTTTAAAAATAATTTAATTAATGACGTGGCCGAATTATAATTGACCATGTGTCGAAAATGGTTTAGCAAATTCAAAACTGTTAACAAATAATGATATGAATGGAGACTTTTCTCAAATGGAAATAACATAGATGAACCAAACTTTTAACGATAACATAAATGATTTTTTTTCTCAAAATCTAATGATATATCTGAGCCTTTTCCATATTTACAATTAACTACCTACCCTCTAATTTATTTTAATATAATATTATCAATAAATAACTTGCATGTACAATAATTGTTTAGGAGAAAAAAAATCTTTAGTTGAGATAAATTATTATGATTAATTAAGATCCAACGGGTTTAGGTCCACCGGTAGGAACCTGTATAAATTATTTTATTAGTAGTTTAACTTAACAAGATTATCATATGGATTATGATGTCTAACAAAAAATCACTTGTAAAAATCTAAAACAAGTAATTAATTAGCTGAATAATCTTTAATAATTCTCATAGACGGCTAATTAAATTCATTCATAATCATGATTGATGATCTTAATTCTTAGCATTATATAAGGTAGCACGTTACGTTGGAGGTCAATCAAAAGTAGAGGAAAATTTAGAATTTTAAATTTATGAGTTTTCGATTTTAGAAAATAAAGGCTGCTTATTAGATTCTAGATAGATTATTTACACATTTTTAACAGGATTAATATATAATTGTGTCTTTTAATTTAGGCTCATTTCACATTTATGCCCTTCAATTTTAGGTTTGCACAGGTAGACACTTAAATTTTTGTAAAGTTGAACAAGTAGACACATGAGTACTCCTATGTGACATAATACACATAGGACATGTAGGATGTCAAGTATGATGTATGCGTCTATTTGTTCAACTTTATATAAATTCAAGTGTTTCCTTATGTACAAACAAAGTTGGAAGACATAAATATGAAATGAGCCCAAGTTAAAGGGGCATATTTATGTATTATGCCTTTTCAATATATTTATTCACACAAACAAATGATTTTGATCAAAACTATTGGATTGTGTTAAATCATTACTTATAACTCTAGCTCTAATTCTTATTATATGATACTAGAAAGTAATGGCCCGTGCCAGCACGGGCCCAATATTATTATGTAATATTCCTTTTTTTGTGTTAAATTTGTTTTTATGTGAAATTGGAGAAAAAAATTTGATGAATCTATCGGTGTGTTCTGTAAAATGTTAATTTTCTATATTTGATGAGCTAAAATTTTTGCAACATCTTTCCTCTAGAAAATAAGTTTTTTTTCTCTTTTGAAATGAGAAAATGATTTCTATAATAAATATCATAACTTGATATCAATTAAAAGTTGGATTACAAGTATGTAGCGTAAGATGACCTTGCATATTAATCGTTTGTTGATATTTTAAGGAACTAAGTTTTACAAGATAGTTATGTACACTTATTTTACATAATAACAAAAATGTGATACATTGTATAGAAAGTTAGTTGTAGATGCAGATTGAGTTGTTTTGATCTTTGATCAAAAGATTAAGACATGATACATATGGGAGAAGAAGAAAAAATATTATTCATAAATTACAAGATTGGAAAAAGAATCAAAATCACAGTTGCTTGAAATAGGGGGTATGTACATACATGAAAGCAAGTGTACAATTACTTCAATATAATGACTTAAGAACCAAGTGCAAGGCTGATAAGTCTAGGTAGATGTAACGACTCGGAAAATGATAAAATGAACTTGAGCCTTGACGTTTGGGTTAGTGGGGGCTTAGGTTGATGTTTATGCTGTTTTAGAACTTAAATGGAGCTAGGTAGCATCCTAGGGTGCAAGCAAGGACCTAGGCTAGCGAGCTAGCCTAGTGGACTGCCCAGTTGACCAGCCTTTGAGTAATCCCACTGGAACAGACGGGCAAGGGGGAGATTTTTTAAAGTTACGACTTTTAGGGTCAACTTCAAATGATGATATCTTTTAGCTCAAAACGAATTAGGTGGACCATTACCTATCCAATTAAAGGTATCTGAGTCCTCTTTCCAACGCCACCGAGTTTGCCCTTTTCCGATCTCGGAGTAAAAAGTTATTCCCAAAATAGTGAAGCATTGTCTAAGAGGACGAACTTAGACGGGTTTAGTGAAAACTTTTAAGTTTAACTTTGTGGGTCCTTAATTCTTTTCCTAAGTTGAGTCCCTTTTATTCATTACATTTCCTAGCAATTATAAAACCCTTTTAGACTAAAATTCTTCCATTTAAGTCACTCCAATTAGAATTAAAAAGAAACCCAACTCCTCTCAAATACATAAGAAATTTTAAATTTCTTGGTAAAATCCTACTCACAACGAAGCATGGTTCAAGTCTTTGCTGAAAAAAATTCTGGGGTGTTACAGCAAGTATATACAACAAGTAATATGGAAAGCATAGCACAGATAACTAAATATGAGATAATATGACAAACATGAAAAACTGAATCTTGAGAAAAATTTCAATGCTTGTGAGAAACGTTTTCCACAGTTTGTTGCATCTGAGTACTAGATGTGACATTGAAAGTAATTTTTGTTTTTGTCTTTCTTTTGAGTTTAATTTTCAACTTAATGTTATCACTGAACATAGGGAGAAAAATAGATTTTTCAAACTGTTTATATTGATATTTCAATGTGTTTAGATTGTTGCGATCCTCAATTCAAAGTTCTATTCTAACAAGAGATAATTAATTCTCAGGAGGAAATCATGGTTTTTTATGATAGTGTATTATGGATTTTCTTGGTAAAAATTAATTAGTGTTTAGATTGAAGAATTAGATAGTTTCCTTTGCTAATTTAGATTACTGCTCGGCATAAATCTAATTGCCATTTCCCCTCAATTGTGTAACTACAAATTTAGTTACTCTTGAAACTTTGACAGTTATTTACCTTGCCGTAATTCCCCTTAGTTTGTATTGTGTGGGCATGTGGCCTCCACAGACATTGTACAGTCACCCTTAACATAAAGGATAGAACAATATAAGGTTACATCTTGTTTGGATGGTTGTTACCTATTGTATTGTAATGTGTTGTTAGTTTAAATACATTTATTTAGAGTATTACTTAAATTTTATTGTATTATATCAATAAATTTATCATTACGTAACGACAAAAGCCTAATTTTGTGTAACAACAATTTGGTGTGATCGTGTTGTTACCTTGTCTTTTTCTCATTTTTACTTACTATTTAATAATCTAATTTTATCATTTATCTTACCTTTTTATGATAGTTCAATCCAATACCCCTACAAATTGCAGACGTGTGACACTATGTAACGACAAAAATAAAACATTTTATCTAAATATTGTATTCTTTAAAATAATACAATACAATACAACACAATACTATATAATATGAAACAACAGGTAACAACCATCCAAACTGAGTCTAAGGTGTCCTAAGCTCTCCTTCAAGTACAATAGAAACTTCAAATTGTACTTGAAAAAGGTTCAAACAAAGAGTTAATTTTAACTGAAAATGTAGTGATGATAAAAGAAAAGAGAAACAAAAGAAAATGAAGAACCTCAAAATTACTTCTGAACTCATCAGACTTGAATAAAATACTCCCGATGAAGCTAATTTGCTAGTAAAACTTTTCTATATATCTACGAAATTAAATCTGTAAATTTTCAATATCATTTGCATCCTTTTTAGGAAATGAAATCTAATACCTTAAAATATAGTAGTACTGAAGCTCTATATAACCTCCTTTCATATTTTTATCTTGAGATAGTTATAAAAAGCTCTAAGTAGTCTCTTATGAGTAAGTAAATTAAATTTTGAACTATAGCAGAGAAACTAGAAAATTACATAAACCTATAAATTAAAAAAAAAAAAAAAACAAGATACTAAAACTATGAATCATAAAATAGTAAAAGACTTAATTAAGTTTCTTTCTACTGACAATTTGAATACGAGAGCTAGAGGTGTCAATATGGGCTAGCCCATCCCATCCGGGCTAACCCATACAGGCTTTGAAATTTGACAGGTCAAGCCGGGCTAGCCCATTTTTTGTGTGGGCCAGAAAATAGTTGGCCCAGCCCACAAGTACGTGGGCTACGGGCTTGCCAGGCCAGCCCTCTTTTCTTAAAAGTATATTTTTTATAATTTTTTTAATTAAATTATAATTTAAAAATATTATCATAAATATTGACAAGACAATATTATATGGTGTTAGTGTTATTACTTGTTAATCAAATCCACAAATAAAATTATCTTTATAATATTTATTAAGTTTTT
>NW_006239627.1:153082-153753 GCF_000226075.1 Solanum tuberosum | reverse complement strand
GTGTCCCTACTTATGTTTTGTGATTGTGTCTAAGATGGCCATGTGAGACTTAGACTTCCGCTGTGTGTTTTTAAACTTGTTTTAATGAAGTTTGAAGGTGTGGATGTAAATAAGCTTTTCATTCCGCACTATTTTCATTAATGAATGCAATGAATGACTATGTGGTTTGTATAAGACCCCTTTGGGGTCGAGTACGCCTTATTACGACATGGGGGTGCTCCCGGGTCGTGACAGTAGATAGCTATTGTTTCTGAGGTCGGTCAAAGCAGAGACAAATTCATAAACACAAATACAAGTAAAGTTGTCAATCGAGTTTATTCTTTAAGTTCACAAAGAAAACACAAGCACAAATCTACTTGTGGTTCATCTAGGAAAATGACCGTAGACTGACACTACTTTGACTTGAAGTTCATTCATCATTCAGCTCTTTATTGGTAAACTAAGAAGTGATTGACTGTACAGAGAACTATCTCCAAACTACCTCCAATGCATCAATTAATAAATGAAAAGGACAAACGCAGTTGTTTTACACAATTCAAGTAGCTCATATATCATAATACTCTGAAAAACTATATGAGCTCTAAGGCAGTATATTGATCACAATAATCAAACTACTTTCACTGCTAGTAATATAAGTAAATGCAACAAATTATCAACCATGCACAACTACA
>NW_006239627.1:130453-151951 GCF_000226075.1 Solanum tuberosum | reverse complement strand
AAATATGACTATTAATAATCTTATATAGTTATTTAATGATATATATAATATTAAAAAATAATTTGTTTTGAATATAAAAGCTAAATAATTAAATTTTATTAAATTATTTAACTATATTAAATTTAAACAATTTAATATGTAGAGAATAAAAATGGAAATATATAGAAACTCAATAAAGTTATCATTGTATAGGTGTCAATTGTAAAATTAAATGGACCCCACTATACTCAATGATAGAAGGCATAATATGTAATTTAGTAGAAAAGTGTAGGGTTTTTTCTAAAGATGTTAAGAAAGTCCAAATAATAAGGCCCATAGTACAATTTTTTCTATGCAATACTTATCACTTTGAGAAGTTGGAATGACAAAAATATCCCCACTTGCCAATTGAATGACCAATAAACAGTCTGTGAAACTCTCTCTTCTAATATATAAATAATACATAATATAAATATCTATATCAATATATAGGGGTGGGGTATCAATTTAAGTAGACATTTGACCATAAGATTGAAGCTCAAAATTTGAAGTTTTTATTCGAGATCAATGCATGTGTTTATGAAATGTGAACATAACTTCAAATTCAGTTTCATATGGTGATTTGAAATTTCAAATTTTTGAAAGAGCAGGATTTTAAATTCCTAGTTATGATTTCATTTACTTTTTAAAACGGAAAAACTTGACGTATATGTTTATATTTACAAACAACGACTCATCATTTTAGTGAAGCGATTGTTCGTACGTATTTCGTAGGAGAATTATATCGTTAGCTAGTTAATAGTTACAACTATTATTAAATTATTCGAAAATCGAGTAAATCTTTATAAATTTTTGTGAATTCAAAAAAATATGTAAGAACATTTAGTCACAATCATTATTTATTTACAAAAAAAATATGTGAATATGCAATTTATTAATGCATCACCTTAAAATGCATCTTTTTCTTATTTATGAACTCTAACTTATTCATTTGGTAAGATTATACTTAAAAATTTAAATTACATATTCAAATTAAATTCCACACAAATTCAATCAAACCTATAAGTATGTGCTTGTGTTCGACTATGGAGTATTAAATAACACAAGTAAGTTTCCCATTTAATTTCCTCATTCCAAGACTCATTCTTTTACTAAGAAAAAAATTCTTACAACAAAACAATATAAAAAAATATAATTAACCAACTAAGTTCCAAAATAACGATCTTAATTTGTAGGGAATCTAAGTCAAATTCAAAGTCTTTTTTTACACATATTTAATGGCTCCTTGTACTAGGTAATTTTTTTCTTCTTCATAATTAAAATTATTAGATTCGAATTCTGGAAAAAAGAAAATTTATTGTATCACATTATAGTGGTCGATCTACCTCACACAACAAGCAAATCTCTAAAAACTTAGTTGCGACTTACAAGTTAGTTCACGTAAATTCAATAGTAACTTTTATCGTTACTTATATATATGTATAGGAAATCTAAATAATAGAAAATATCTATAAATATTTAACTATATGAACCATTTATTATTATAATATTAATTTGAGATAATTGTAGAAATATAAAAACTTCAAATACGTTTGTCCGTCATTGATTCTAGTGATTTTTTATTACTATTATTCTTTTAAAAAATATGCACGTACGCTGCAATTTCTGAAGCTTGGACTAATTATGATCATGGTCAGCCGTGGCGACCTAAGATTTATTTAAATTCCTCTTTCGTAATTCTAAATTCCATACTTTCTTCCTTTTTACAAAATTCCAAAATTGGTTAGTTAATTATCTGTTGAAAGAATCTAAACTTATTAACATTCAACATAGTAACGGAACTAAAAAGTTTATCGTCAGAAAATTACACTATATATAAAGTTATATATTATTATTTTCTTGCTATGTAAGTATATTAGATGTCAAACTGGTGATATTCGTCGGAGTTGATCTTTCAGACAATCATCTATCAACGAATAATTTTTATCTCAAAAAATCACTTATACATTTGTTTTATAACATAAAAATACTCCACTAAAAATAATTATCTCACAAAGTACGTAAATCAACTTTGTTGTGTAATATAAAAATCACATAGTTATTGTTATTTGAACAAAAAAAAATTACTCAATCGATTCAGACGATAATTCCAATAGATATTGCTGATGTGAAAAAAATAAATTAAGTAATATTTTTAAAATATAAAAAAAGTGATTCGTCCCGGTAAAATAAACATATATCATCGAGCGCGAATAAGTTTTTACCCCAATGTCAACTCTTGGGTACTGAAGGAAGCCACTTGAACCTTGACTTGGTCATGCAAAAGTACACTTCTATGACGACATTTTTATCTGCAACTGAAAATATTTAAATAAATCAAATCATCATTTTCACACATACACACACATATAGTTTGGTAAAACTTCTGAGTTCGGCCAAACCCTTAACGAGAGGGCTAGTTAGCTCCGCCCCTACACTTAACTGAGATCTATTTTTCTATTCCCCTAACTTATACATCTTTGATCTATACCGCTAACAGTCAAAAATCAAAAGAGAGTTTGCTGTGAAACTTGCCTATCGAAATGGAGGAAAAGTTAGGGGGAGCCATATAAGGGCGCGTCTAAATTTTCAAATGTTGAAGCGTTTTTTAAGTTAAAGCCAGCCACCTTAGTGGACAAAACCACGAGGTGACCTAGAAGGACATTATTAAATATCAAAATTAGTTGAAAGCTAGAGACTTTTTTGGTCTGAAATATTGACAAGTTGTGCACCCGCTAGTCGCAAATTATAAAGGAGATGATGACGATCCTTTTGTGGAATTTATCCAAGAAGAGTCACTTTCTCTGAAGTTCTGACCAAATTTATTACTCCCTCTGTCTTAATTTGTGTCATGGTGTTTTAGGGAGGGGGTGGGGGGTGGATAGCGTCAAAGAAAGTACATGTTTGTGATAAAAAAACGTTTTCCTTTATCCACGCAAACAATCGCTTCAAAAACTCGGTTATTAGCCCCAAAACATACCATTTATATTATTGGGCCCGTGCATAGCACGGCAACATTATCTAGTCAAATATATATAGAGGAACTCCCATCATTTACAAAGAGACTATCAAAGTAAATGAGGAAGAGCACTCTCCCCATACCAAAAAAAGTATATACAATGTACACCTAACGTACATCAAAAGTAAAACTTGTGGGAAAAAAAAAACTCTTGAAATTTATCGTATTAAACAAGTAAATAAGTCGTAGACATCTGATTGAAGATAAATCATTCCATGAAGTGTAAAAGGAGAAGTTAAAGTAGAATTATTTCTAAATTAGGAAGCATGGCATTCTTCCTGTGACAGAAAATAAAGGAAAATATGATACATGAATTGAAACAGCTGACTTTAAACACTCAGAATATCCAACAAGTGATTTTAGGAGGGGGAGGTTAGCTAAATATGTGCCACTCTAGCCTGCGTGGCGAGTGCTGTATGGCTATCAAGACATAATTTGTGGAATTCTTATAGAAATTAAGGTACGTAGGGAAGTATATGGAAGGCCTCTGCCTCTATATAATGCCATGTCGTCGATTCCTTTGTTCACCACTCACCATAGATTAACTCTTTCTTCAATTTCATCTAATACTAAAATTGTGTCTATGGCTACTAATAGTATTATAATTCCCTCATCCTCCATGCCTCCACCTTCATCTTCATCCCATAAATATCATGTTTTTTTGAGTTTTAGAGGGGAAGACACACGTAAAACTTTTACGGACCACCTCTATTCAAATTTGGTGCAAGCTGGAGTTAATACATTTAGAGACGATGAGGAGCTCAGAAAAGGCACATAAATCAGATCTGAACTGATTCAAGCTATAGAAGATTCCATTGTTATTTTCTCAAAAAATTATGCATCGTCTAGCTGGTGTCTCGATGAGCTTTTGAAGATACTCGAGTGCAGAGAGCAGCATGGTCAGCTAGTTATTCCTATATTCTACGACGTTAATCCTTCTGAGGTACGTAGACAAGCCGGTACATTTGGTAAAGCACTTGCTAAACACAAAAAACGTTTTGGGAAGGAGAAGGTAGCAAGGTGGAAAGCCGCTGTCAAAGTGTCAATTTTCAGCTGCCTCTCAAAGTGAGAGAGTCTTTCCATTATATAGAGAAAATAAAGATTACACATCCCTAAAGATCCGCCATTCCTATCCCTAAAGATCAGCTATTCTATCTATACAAATCTGCCATTGAATCCCTCTAAATCTGCCTTGCTATTCCTCCAAATCAGCTATTCTATCACAATATTTATTCATATGATTCTACAACAAATGTATATGAACATGCTAATTTATATCACTAGCTATATAATTACATTAATATATACAATCATTTAGTTGTCTATCATGCTAACATCCCCCCTCAAATTGATGCTGGTGGATCAAGAAGCATCAATTTGCCTACTAGAAACTGATGGCGTTGCCGTGCCATGGATTTTGTAAACGCATCAGCTATTTGAAGATCACTGGACACATGTGGAAGAGTAATGACTCCTTTATCTACAGCTTCTTGTATATAATGACAATCCACTTCGATGTGTTTGGTCCTCTCATGAAAAACTGGATTAGTAGCAATCTGAATAACACTTGTATTGTCAGCGTGGAGAGGACTAGGATGAGATTGGGGAAATCCAATCTCAGCAAGTAATCCACGAAGCCATACAACCTCGGAGCAAGCAGAAGACATGGATCGATATTCAGCCTCTGTTGAAGATTTTGACACACGATCTTGCTTTTTACTCTTCCAAGATATCAATGACTCTCCAAGAAACATGCACCAACCATTATTTGTTTACTGAAATGACATTGATAAGCCTAACTTGTAACATATGGAATAAATGAGTCTTTCTCAAAGTTTGATGGTATATTTGAGTCCTTTTTTCTTTAAAAATAATATAATTAATGACATGGCCGAATTATAATTGATCATGTGTCGAAAATAGTTTAGCAAATTCGAAATTGTTTTCTATTAACAAATAATGATGTGAATGGAGACTTTTCTCAAATGAAAATAACATGGATGAACCAAACTTCTAACAGATAACATAAATGATTTTTTCCCCTCAAAATCTAATGATATATTTGAGCCTTTTCCATATTTACAATTAACTACCTACCCTCTAATTTATTTTAATATAATATTATCAATGAATAACTTACATGTACAATAATTTTTTAGGAGAAAAAAAAATCTTTAGTTGAGATAAATTTTTATGATTAATTAAGATCCAGCGGGTTTAGATCCACCAGTAGGAACCTGTATAAATTATTTTATTAGTAGTTTAACTTAACAAGTCTATCATATGGATTATGATGTCTAACAAAAAATCACTTGTAAAAATCTAAAAGAAGTAATTAATTTGTTGAATAATATTTAATAATTTTCATAGACGGCTAATTAAATTCATTCATAATCATGATTGATAATCTTAATTCTTAGCATTATATAAGGTAGCACGTTACGTTGGAGGTCAATCAAAAGTAGAGGAAAATTTAGAATTTTAAATTTATGAGTTTTCGATTTTAGAAAATAAAGGCGACTTTTTAGATTCTAGATAAATTATTTACAC
This sequence comes from Solanum tuberosum, assembly GCF_000226075.1. Classification (NCBI taxonomy): domain Eukaryota; kingdom Viridiplantae; phylum Streptophyta; class Magnoliopsida; order Solanales; family Solanaceae; genus Solanum; species Solanum tuberosum. The sequence continues at coordinate 146,364 of NW_006239627.1, read as the reverse complement.
ATTTTTAACATGATTAATATATAATTGTGTCTTTTAATTTAGGCTCATTTCACATTTATGCCCTTCAATTTTAGGTTTGCACAGGTAGACACTTAAATTTGTATAAAGTTGAACAAGTAGACACACGAGTAATCCTATGTGACATAATACATATAGGACATGTAGGATGTCAAGTATGATGTATGCGTCTATTTGTTTAACTTTATACAAATTCAAGTGTTTCCTTATGTACATACAAAGTTGGAAGACATAAATATAAAATAAGCCCAAGTTAAAGGAGCATATTTATGTATTATGCCTTTTCAATATATTTAGTCACACAAACAAATGATTTTGATCAAAACTATTGGATTGTGTTAAATCATTACTTATAACTCTAGCTCTGATTCTTATTATATGATATATATATAGGGGGTGGGGGTATCAATTTAGGTAGACATTTGACCATAAGATTGAAGCTCAAAATTTGAAGTTTTTATTCGAAATCAATGCATGTGTTTATGAAATGTGAACATAACTTCAAATTCAGTTTCATATGGTGATTTGAAATTTCAAATTTTTGAAAGAGCAGGAATTTAAATTCCTAGTTATGATTTCATTTACTATTTAAAACGGAAAAACTTGACGTATATATTTATATTTACAAACAACGACTCATCATTTTAGTGAAGGGATTGTTCGTACGTATTTCGTAGGAGAATTATATCGATAGCCAGTTAATAGTTACAACAATTATTAAATTAATTATTTTACAATCGAGTAAATCTTTATAATTTTTTGTGAATTAAAAAATATGTTAGAACATTTAGTCACAATCATTATCTATTCACAAAAGAATATGTGGACATGCAATTTATTAATGCATCACCTTAAAATGCATCTTTTTCTTATTTATGAACTCTAATTTATTCATTTGGTAAGATTATACATAAAAATTTAAATTACTTATTCAAATTAAATTTCACTCAAATTCAATCAAACCTATAAGTATGTGCTTGTGTTCCACTATGGAGTATTAACTAACACAAGTAAGTTTCCCATTTAATTTCCTCATTCCAAGACTCATTCTTTTACTAAGAAAAAAATTCTTACAACAAAACAATATAAAAAAATATAATTAACCAACTAAGTTCCAAAATAACGATCTTAATTTGTAGGGAATCTAAGACAAATTCAAAGTCTTTTTTTACACATATTTAATGGCTCCTTGTACTAGGTAATTTCTTTCTTCTTCATAATTAAAATTATTAGATTCAAATTGTGGAAAAAAGAAAATTTCTTGTATCACATTATAGTGGTCGGTCTACCTCACACAACAAGCAAATCTCTAAAGACTTAGTTGCGACTTACAAGTTAGTTCACGTAAATTCAATAGTAACTTTTATCGTTACTTATATATATGTATAGGAAATCTAAATAATAGAAAATATCTATAAATATTTAACTATATGAACCATTTATTATTATAATATTAATTTGAGATAATTGTAGAAATATATAAACTTCAAATACGTTTGTCCGTCATTGATTCTAGTGATTTTTTATTACTATTTTTTTTTAAAAAAAAATATGCACGTACGCTGCAATTTCTGAAGCTTGGACTAATTATGATCATGGTCAGCCGTGGCGACCTAAGATTTATTTAAATTCCTCTTTCGTAATTCTAAATTCCACACTTTCTTCCATTTTACAAAATTCCAAAATTGGTTAGTTAATTATCTGTTGAAAGAATCTAAACTTATTAATATTCAACGTAGGAACAAAGCTAAAAAGTTTATCGTCAAAAAATTACACTATATATAAAGTTCTATATTATTATTTTCTTGCTATGTAAGTATATTAGATGTCAAACTGGTGATATTCGTCGGAGTTGATCTTTCAGACAATCATCTATCAACGAATAATTTTTATCTCAAAAAATCACTTATACATTTGTTTTATAACATAAAAATACTCCACTAAAAATAATTATCTCACAAAGTACGTAAATCAACTTTGTTGTGTAATATAAAAATCACCTATAATTGCGCGTCGAAATTTTCAAATGTTGAGGCGTTTTTTAAGTTAAAGCCAGCCACCTTAGTGGACAAAACCATGAGGTCAAAAAGCCTTGAGGTGACCTAGAAGGACCGTTTCATAGCGGACATTATTAAATATCAAAATTAGTTGAAAGCTAGAGACTTTTTTGGTCTGAAATATTGACAAGTTGTGCACCCGCTAGTCGCAAATTATAAAGGAGATGATGACGATCCTTTTGTGGAATTTATCCAAGAAGAGTCACTTTCTCTGAAGAAATAAAGGAAAATATGATACATGAATTGAAACAGCTGACTTTAAACACTCAGAATATCCAACAAGTGATTTTAGGAGGGGGAGGTTAGCTAAATATGTGCCACTCTAGCCTGTGTGGCGAGTGCTGTATGGATATCAAGACATAATTTGTGGAATTCTTATAGAAATTAAGGTCCGTAGGGAAGTATATGGAAGGCCTCTGCCTCTATATAATGCCATGTCGTGGATTCCTTTGGTCACCACTCACCATAGATTAACTCTTTCTTCAATTTCATCTAATACTAAAATTTGTGTCTATGGCTACTAATAGTATTATAATTCCCTCATCCTCCATGCCTCCACCTCCATCTTCATCCCATAAATATCATGTTTTTTTGAGTTTTAGAGGGGAAGACACACGTAAAACTTTTACGGACCACCTCTATTCAAATTTGGTGCAAGCTGGAGTTAATACATTTAGAGACGATGAGGAGCTCAGAAAAGGCACAGAAATCAGATCTGAACTGATTCAAGCTATAGAAGATTCCATGATCTCCATTGTTATTTTCTCAAAAAATTATGCATCGTCTAGCTGGTGTCTCGATGAGCTTTTGAAGATACTCGAGTGCAGAGAGCAGCATGGTCAGCTAGTTATTCCTATATTCTACGACGTTAATCCTTCTGAGGTACGTAGACAAGCCGGTACATTTGATAAAGCACTTTCTAAACACAAAAAACGTTTTGGGAAGGAGAAGGTAGCAAGGTGGAAAGCCGCTGTCAAAGAAGCTGCAAATTTATCGGGACGGGATTTGCAGAACGTCGAGGACGGGTACTCTAACTTCCTCAAACTTGACTTTTTAACTTTTCTATACTGGTAGCTCACAAGAAACTTTAAAAACTATCTAGTCACCTAAAAGTGAACTACAGACAGCCGATAGTAAGTAGAACTAGTCTCCGTCCCATGGTACCTGTTGTTGGTGGGAGGTGGCAGATATCTCATGTAATTAGTCGAGGTGAATGAAAGCTAGCCTAGACACCACTGTCATAAAAAAAAAAGTCTCTATTTCACACCCCTACAACTACTATAAATTTTATATCTAAAGATAGTAGACTTTTAACACAATACAACATTAAGAAAAAAGAACATATAGATCATTATCAGTTATCACTATACTCATACGAAATATTCTCAAGTGAAAAGAAAAGGAAAACATTACCAATTCACTTCTGTGATGGATAATCAGACAAGATCATCTTTCTTTAGTCACTAATCTTCAATGGTCAATCACCATAAAAAAGAAACAGAAGACTAAACCTGTATGAATAGAAAAACAATACAACAAACATATAGTGTGAATGTAACTCAAGAGTTATCATGCTGACACAATTCGGATATCAAATTTATAGTTGATTATAGTGTTCCTGAGAAACTTTCTCTTCTGAACCAAAATAGCGGTCCTCTTATCTTCTTTTTATAAAGCAAATCGACTTCGACACTTGAATAATCCACATCACTTTTGCTTCTATTGGAACACAAGATACCCTTTTCTGTGGAATAAAAATATCATCCAATGGATTTCATAGTTCTTTTATATTATTATCCAATGTGAAATTGTAATGGTCTAGGAGGCATATCTAATTTTATTCCCAATCCTAATTTACCTCTTTCCAAGTAATCCCTCTCTACTATAATACCTCATTATGTATTAATAAAAGTTAACGTATGGGTCGTTTGGTAGCGGGATAAGAAACAAGTTATACATATATTAATTTTCGTAAATACAACGTTTGGTTGATAGATAGGAAATAACCTATTCATGTATAAAATTAATACGCCGTTTGTTGACAATTTAGAAACCCGCATAACTAATACATGTATAAGTTATGAGGAAATCTATATACTCCCTCCGTTTCACAAAGAATGACCTCCTTTCCTTTTTAGTCAGTTTCAAAAAAATGACCTCTTTCCTTTTTTGGTAACATTTTACTTTCTGCTTTCCACGTGGCATGTTTAAGACCACAAGATTAAGGACAATTTTGTACATTTAACATAACTTTAATTTAAGACCACAAGATTCAAAAGTCTTCTTTAATTTCTTAAACTTCGTGCTAAGTCAAACCAGACCAATCTTTTTGAAACGGAGGGAGTAATATTTATGCAGGACAAAAAGATGGAATAATTAATATATGTATGACTAATAAATGAATAATTAATAATTGCATAACTAATACCTGCATAAAATAATACTCCCTTCGTTTCACAAAAAATGACATCCTTTCTTTTTTAGTCAGTTTAAAAAAGAATGACCTCTTTCCTTTTTTGGTAACATTTTACTTTTTGTTTTCCACGTGGCATGTTTAAGACCATAAGATTAAGGGTAATTTTGTACATTTGACATAACTTTAATTTAGGACCACAAGATTCAAAAGTCTTCTTTATTTACTTAAACTCCGTGCCAAGTCAAACCAGATCATTCTTTGTGAAACGGAAGGAGTACATATATTCACTCATAATTAATCCCTTCATTTCTATACCTGCATAACTCTAACCAAATACCAAAAAACCCCTTTAGTGATTAGAACGTCAAATTAAGTCCACAATGAATTATACTTCACCAAATTTATCTAGCTTAGTTGAATTAAAGTTGTAGTTAATATTGATTGATATTTTAAATATTACAATTTATCCCGCACGTATTTTGCTTCTTTGAAGGAAAATATAGTTTACGAAGGGTATAAAAGTTGTTCAACATTTCAGGAATATTTCTGTCGTTCAACAATTAGCATTTTGACATGCTTGCTTTGTTATAATATAGAAAATTGACCTAGAAAGTAAGATAGACAAATACAATCTAGTTTATATAAGATAAATAAATACCTTTTTCTCATCTTGGTTAGACTTTAGACTAATTTGTCTTGAGTTTGATTTTCCAGGCATGAAGCAAAATTCAACAAGAAACTTGTGGAAGAGGTCTTAAAGTTAGTAAACCCCACATGCATGCACCTTCCAGGACTCGTAATTGGGCCTAATTCTCATGCTGAAGGAGTGATTTCTCTATGCAAGTTCTACTCATCAACTGGTGTCTGCATGTTTGGGATCTATGGGATGGCTGGCATAGGCAAAACAACTGTTGCCAAAGCCGTCTACAATCAAATCCACAGGAGGTATGAAGGTTTCTCCTTTGTGGCTCATGTAAGAGAGCGCTCGGAGAATAACATGCTTCACAACTTACAGGAACAACTTCTATCTGAGGTTCTAAAAAAAGAGAACTTTGAAATCCGATATAATGTTGATATGGGAAAAGGCATAATCAAAGACAGACTTGGTCAGAAGAAGGTCCTCATTGTTCTGGATGATGTCGATGACATGAGCCAGATAAAAGCATTGGCGGAAGAGAGAAGCTGGTTTGGTTCGGGGAGCATAATAATTATAACAACAAGAAGTGAGAATTTGCTAGATGATGTTGGAGTAGACTATAAGTACAAGGTAACAAGGTTGGATGATATCTCTTCCAGGCGACTCTTTTGCTTTCATGCTTTCAAGGATACTACTGTACCCAAAAATTTGGATCATGAGTTGGTGAAAGACATAGCACGTCTAGGTGGAGGGGTTCCTTTAGCACTCGAAGTTTTGGGCTCTCTTTTGCATAAAAAGGACGATCAAACATGGAGAAGTACCCTCGAGAGCTTGAAAAATCTTGCTCATCACAGTAGTATTCACAAAGCACTCAAAGTAAGCTATGACTCACTTGATGAGAACTCTAAGGAGATTTTCTGTGACATCGCGTGCTTTTTCATTGAAGCCCAAGAACTTTATGCTAGTCTTGTATTGACCGGTTGTGGTCGCTCTTTCAGCTTGGGGAAAGGAATTTTGACCGGAAGATGTTTAATCAAAATCAAACAGAATCGTTTGTGGATGCACGATTTAGTTCGAGATATGGCTAGAGAAATTGTTCGTCAAGAGTCACTTAAAGAGCCTCATATGCGCTCTAGATTGTGGTTTCATGAAGATGTTAATTATGTGCTACGAAAGAACAAGGTAAAAAAAAACATCTTTCCTTCCATTGTCTCTTACATTTGTTAGTTGATCTGGAGTATAGAATATGTGTGTGCATATATTGAAATTCTCTCCATTTCAATTTATATGATGATATTTGACTGTGCACAAGGAATTTTTAGAAAAAAATGACTTGAGACTTGTGGTCTTAAACATTTAATAACATTTATGTGACTATGAAATCATTCCAGTAAGGGTAAAATGAGAAGTTTAAAGCTAAATCGTTTCCAAACACAGAGAATGTCATTACATGATGTTTTAAGCTCTTTGAAAAGCAAAATAAGCAATTATAACTGAATAAATAGAAGAATAACAATGTATCCTGCACTGTTATGATGGCAGGGTAGCAATCTGATAGAAGGCATCAGCGCCATCCATCCCAAAGTGAAAGATTTAACTGTTGACACAAAGTCCTTTGCAAGAATGGATAGGTTGAAAATATTTCAAGGCAAAGGAATGAATTTTACTGGAAGCTTCAAAAATTTGTTTGAGGACCTAAGATGGCTAAGTTGGCAAAATTTCCCTTTGAAATGTTTACCTACTGATATTCATCTAACCAAACTTGTGGCTCTGGACATGCAATATAGCAACATCATGGAAGTTTGGCAATCCACCATCAAGGTTTATTGCTAAAAAAACCTTATTCTAAGTTTTTCAAGGTTTAGATATAATACAATTTTAGATTAAGCGAACTATAGATACTAATGAATATATTATTATTTCTATGAATCAGCCCCTGGAAAACCTGGCATATCTAAATCTCAGTCATTGTCAACGACTAAAGCGGACTCCTGATTTTTCAAGGGCGATAAGTCTTGAGACAATATTGTTTACAGGTTGCTCCGAGTTGGGTGAGATTGATTCATCAATAAAATATTTGGTGAAACTTGTTTACTTAAATCTGGAAGACTGTGTAAGCCTCAAGAATCTACCAAGCAGCATTTGCAAGCTAGAATCACTTCAACATCTAAATATGTCAGGTTGCTCGGGTCTACAACAACTGCCTGCTGATTTGGGACACTTGAAAAACCTAAGAAGCTTATCATTACAAGGATGCAACAGAAGTTTAAAGGCTCAATCTTGGCTGACTTCTATTTTATCTTATGTACCATGGGCAGGAAGTAGTTCATCGTGTCCAGAGAGGTTGTTGCCACATTCCCTTTCCCGTTTAAGTCACTTGACGGTGCTCAATCTCAACGATTGTAGGCTTTCAGAAGCAGATGTTCCCACCAATCTTGGGTGTTTAACCTCATTGAAATACCTGGATTTAGGAGGAAATGATTTTTACACTCTCCCATCATCCCTCTTTTGCGACCTATCTCAGCTACAGTATCTTGTCCTGGATAATTGCAAGAATCTTCAAATGCTCTCACTACTTCCTTCTAATCTGCTAAAGCTCCATGCTAATGATTGTTCATCCATTGAAAGTCTAGACATGTCCAATTACAGTATACTGCCAGAGCTCTATGTATCTAATTGCGACAGATTGTCCGAGATTAAGGGCATGGAAACTATCGAAAATGTTGAATATGTTCGCATAGAGAGCAGTAGCAAGCTAGCAAGACGTTTCTTTGATGAAAGTTTCTTCCAGCTGGTTAGTTAGTTCCTCTGTTCATCTCATCTTTGTACTACTACAATTAAGTGCAACTCACACCATTTATGTTTTATTTTATGCAGACGGGAGAATGTGATAAAGATCTTCCTTATCCAAGCAGCTACTATATTGCAGGTAGCGAGGTTCCAGAATGGTTCAGCAACCGAAACATAGGATCTAATATAACCTTAACAATGCCACCAAACATAGAACATAACTTCCAGGGAATGATCCTTTGGTCTATCTACGAGTCCATACACTATGAAGATTTTCATTATGGTCCTGTCCTAGAGGTCGGTGATCAGACCAATAAAGTTACATGGGTCCTTGGCTTCCCCGAGATTACTGTAACCGCTGACAAACGTTCTTGGGTGACCTTCATACCACGAGATTACTTTTGTCCTGCTTTAGAAGGTGGAGAACAAATTACATTTTCGTTCAGTATCAGAGAGCAAGGATTCATAGGGTTAAAAGTGACAAAGTGTGGCGTCCATCCAGTCTATGCAACAGCAGGAATAACATTGCCAAAACTCCAGTTTCGAGATCCTCGGAGTAATTTTGAGGAAAGGAGGTTGATACCCTTGTGGAGACCATCATCCATTGCTGGAGTAGGGCATGTTATGTCATATAATCTTAATAATGGCACTGATGATCAGCACATTCAGAAAGTCATATTCTGGGGCCTTCGTCTTTCAGAAGCTGGTGATGGGACATCTTCATTTCACAACATCATCGGCACACCTTTCCATGTAAATCACCCGAACTTTCGCCAGATTTTGCAGGAAGCATATGACCATAGTCGAAGGAATACAGCTGATTGGCGAGATCTATTTTGCGATGTGGTAGTCGACCAACAAAACAGGTTAGGCTTGGCTAAAGGAAGTTGGAACTGTTGGGTCTGATGACAATTCTGGCAAGAAAATACACACCTTGAAAATGAATAGTCTTGAACTTTTGATGCAACTTGCCCCGTGGGAAAACCTTCAAGGTCAAAGTTCAAAATCTCTTAAACTTGAAGTTCTTCCTAATAGGTAAGTGAGGTCAAAAGTCCAAGTCCACCCACCTCCAGTGTGGTTCTTGTAAATTACCTTGGTTAAAGTGAGACAAAGGGCCCAATGTATTAGGACTGACCTAATGGTAAATATTATATACAACTGACGGTCTATTGAAAACAATCTCTCTACCTTTTCAAGGTAGGGGTAAGGTATGTATACACACTATCCTTCTCAAACCCTACTTATGGGATTACAGTGGGTCTGTTATTGTTGTTGCATATAAATAAATACATGTAACCTTCAATTAATTAAAATGTGATTTTGGTTTCTTTATGTAGAAAATATGTTATATTTAGATTAATTTCAGAATTATATATTTCCCTTAATATGGAGTAATAGTATAAAACTAATAGAACACAAGGGTAGTTAAAACATATCGTATAAAAACTTTACCAGCAAATCAGAATCATTAGTGGCGAAGAGCAAAAGGCAACAATGAAGATGTCCTTGAAAGTGGTGTCACACCCTATTTCGAACTGGCCGAAACAGTTCACAACATAATATAACTGACACTCTGATTTTGGAAAAATTGTTGTTTTGTTTTTTGAGTCGCCACCTAAATTTTAAGGAAAATATTAGGAAAACCATTTTTTTAAAATATGTAAATGTAAACTCTGTTTTGATTTGCGAAACCAGTGAGATTCTGGGTAAGGGTTTTGGTTACTCGAGGGGAATGTGTTAAGCACCCCCCATAGCCTATCCGAAGATAGTCCTTAAACTCAATTTAGAAAAATATGATTAGGAAAACTTGTTTATTTATTTGCTTTTAATAATTAAATGATAAGTTAGTTGGTTAGTTTAAGAAAAGAGTAAAATACAAGGTACGACGGTATGACATATAGATGTCTTATAAAATAGATTTAATAGTAGTACTTTTATCATATTGTAAAATAAATAAATAAATATACTTAAAAGGTATGCTAATTCTCCCTTCTTATATATTGGAGAGTACATAGTAAGGTTATCCTAAAAAATATAGATGTTGAATTTATGAAAATATGTCATCTTTTTTTAAGACATGAAATAAAAATAAGATAGTAGTTGGGTGTGAGTACGTAGTAATATGCGATGTGTAATTTGAATGAAAATATATAGAATGGAGTTTTCTAAAAAATAAAATAAATGATACTAGATGTTAAAATATTATATAAAGGTTTGTGATCTTAAATATGTTTATTATAAAGTGTAGTATATGCATGTAAGTTGTGTAAAACATGTGAATACTTATTATTTATTTACATGTATAGACAAATTGGCGATAGATTATATGTAATAAAGTAACATGTATATTTAAGTGTATGCATTTATAAATTATAAAATAAAATAAATAACATTAGTAAAAGAGATAGTAGATAATAATAGGTTATGTAGAGAAAATATAGAATATATACCTTTTATGTGTATGACATATATATGTTATGTACCTTGTATTTGAACTTGTTGGCATATCTAAAATTTTGAAATAGCATGTTAAAAGATTAAAATGTTTGATCCAAAAAGTAAGAATAGTCAATACATTTTTTTTGTAAAGGGGTGATGTAAAGAGTATAAAAATAGGCCTAACTATTAGGACTCATTCTATAGTCGTATTTGTTTCGTTAAATATATAAGCCTACTTCCCTACTTATTTTTTTTTTAAAAATAATATATAATTCTACAAGTTAATTATTTTTAGCCTTTATGTACCTCTAAATTTATTTGGGAGTCCCAATTCATGAATTTTATATTTTTCTACTTAGATATCTAAATGAAAATTATTTCACCCTTTTAAAATTTCAATAGAGAGTTTTAGACAATAAATTTTCCTATTCCTTAAGTGCCTAAGTCGATATATACTTCTTTTCCCCAATTTTGAAACACCTAAACGAATATTATTTTAACCTTTTGAAACTTCATTTGGAAAACTTTTAAACTAGAAACCTTTCTTTTCAACTTAAAAGGCCTAAAAGATTGTTATAAGTAAGAATGCTAACTCATTTTTAAGAAAATATCTTTTATATCATTTATTCTACTCAACTAAATTCATAAACAAATAATATTAGTTCACGTAAAAATAAGCTTCAAAATAAAAGACAAACAATATATCAAAAACTTGTAAGTAAAGGTTAGCCAATATATCCAAACAATATAATTAAGACTCGAAAAGAGGAAGGCTAAGAAATATTGAACTCCTAATTTGCGAAGCTCCAAGTGTTGCGATGATCCTAATTTGTTGTTGGCCTAATATCTTAGGCCAATAACGAATTCCAAAATAGAAACTTCAGCTTTCCAATTGTACATGTAACATAAGAAGAGGTAAAGGGATTGGGAACTGTTCAAATAACTATAATAAATTCAAAACAGAGCAGCCCTTTACACAATTTTACATAGCGTATATTATATTGGAAAATGTAACAAGGTCAAGATTTGAGGCCTAGATAACCATACATTTGAGGAAAGAGAAAGAAAAATATTATGCCAACGATGATTATAACAATCAACTAAATTTTGATGATTCAAAGTCACTAATCCAACACATTAGTTGAGTACTACATGTTTTAAAGCTTCACTAAACATCATTCATCAAGATAAAAAATGCTTTGTAAAAATATATTGTCTGTCAAAAATGGAACATCGAGCTAATGATTTATTCAGATTTTTTACGTAAACATACGACCAGCAACACATTTTCTTAAAAAAGAGAATCACAGGCCACTACTGTCATATTTTGCTCCCCATATTTAAATGAGATGCAACTGTAATTAATTTTATATAACATAATGACCATTTGATTAAAATTAGTTGGAAACAAAATGACGGCTGAAAGATGAAAAGATTATGATTGTTTTGGCTGTATAGCTTTGGATTTTAACAGATGAAAAACAGCAATTAACAACAAGGAGATACAACACCAATTTCAGTTATATAGATAAAAAAATGGTGACTTGACATCAAGCTTTACTGTCCAAAATTAGTTTACTTGCACCAAAGACCTCTAAGAGGGGATATATATACTAAAAAAAAACATTTCAACAAAACACATATCAGATACATTAATCAGCAGTCCTTTTTATTGCCATTGACTTCTATTACTTGTTTTTATGAGCCTATTTAGAGTAGCTAATTGAATCCAAATGGCAGAATCAAGATAACGACATAAGAATAATATTTTTTAGAAAACCAAAAACAAAATATAAGGCGAGGGTGGTTACCGACTTCAGTTTACTAACCCATGATCTGTGGGAAGCAAAATCAAAGACAAAAAATACTAAAACCATGAGATATACTCACTCACAACAGAACTCACAAACAGCAAACAAGGATCTTATTTCGGAGACGAAAAGGGACAAAGAGCATCATAAGGAGGAATCGTTTTACCTTGTGTTGAGCAGCAAACTAGAGCTTCTACGTCTAAGAGATTCCAAAATCAAACTTACTCTCGAAACTCGAGTTGAAAATAATAATAAAAAAAGATGAAAGAAGATCGAAAAATTCTAAAACCTAATGCTTGAAGCGTGCTTTTGTCCCTCTTTTTTATCGTTCTTCGATGATTTTCCGGATCATTTTCTAGATGATTTCCAGATGATCCTCGATTGAGAACCCAAGAGGTCTTTTATAGGCAATTTTGGAGAGGCTTCCACTCTCATACCCATAAGATTAAGGGTGAGACGAATCAAAATCTAATGGTTCTTCGTGTCCTTCACTTTTCAGGCAGAGTAATGGTGGTGGAGGAGCTTTTGAGGTTTGCCATGGTTCAGAAAAGATGATGGAAGAGATGTAAAATTGACATGAAGAGGGTATGATTGATGGACGGCGGAGGGGGATGGTTTTGGAGACCGCCGGATATTGTTGTTTTCCGGCGATCCATGGCCATTTCTTTGGCAGCGGACGACGGGCGATTGATGAGAGAGGACGAATGGGCATGGGGAAGGAGGAGAAAGAGTGAGGCGTCGTCCCTTTTTTCTAGAAAAAAGAAGAAGACGTTGGGGCGTCGTAGGTGTGGGGAAGAAGCGTGTTTCTGGGAAAAAGAAAAGTCTGCAATGGCTGATGGGTTGTACTATTTTTGGGAAGGGTGAAAAGCTTTGGTATTTAATTTGGGCCGTCCGATTGTTTGATCGGACGGTTAGGATAAATCATGAATTAAAAGGAAGAGTTTTATATATATATATATTAATGATAAAAGCTTAATTAACTAGGACCATTAGATTTAATCGTAGGGTCAAGATTTAAGCTAAAGAAGCACAATCCATATGCTTGCCTACGTGGCATACACGGATTGGCTGGTTTAAGAAGACTTGGACTGCCAAATTTGCTCAAATTAAATTCATTTAAATTATAACATCTTTTTTATTAAATAGTCATAATTTATTAAATTAAAAAATAATTATTTTGCAAGATCATCTCATTTGATAAAATTAGTCACTATCAAAATTAAATTAATGTAAATTAGTAACTCAATAATTAATTAAGCTTCCTAATTTAAAAAATGTACGAAAAGAAGAATGTCTATTGCGACAAAATTATATTTGAATAAAAAATAGATTCAACTCTTAAGAACGACATTTATTTAAAAAAATGAGAAAGTAAGTAGTAATATATATATAATATATTTAATCTTTATAAGAAATAACATTTATGAAATAAATTTATCAAGTAACATAAATAATTTTAAAAAAAAATTCGTATTCTTATAAAAATTTCATAAAACATATATTATTATTATTATTATTATTATTATTATTATATGTGGAGAGCCAAAATTAGGTGTCAACAACTTGCCCCTTTCTTTGTCCATGGAAGAGAGTAAAGAAGACGTGGTCAAAGAAATATTGACACAATTCAATTTTAGGTGACCCACCAAAATACACTTTGAGCAATAACTTGGCAAGGATGTTTATGGAGTTATGGCCGAATCTGGCTTCTGAGCTGCCTACATATCTCAGGTTTCATGAGAAATCAGGCCACTTTTAGTTCGAGAACATAGCAAATTTTATTAAAAATTTACCCCAGTATCAAATTATGATAATACTGAAATCTTTCGGTGGTGAGGTATGAAGAGATTAGCACGAATAGAGGAATGAGATACGATTCTAAAGAAACTTGAATGAGAAATGTTCCGTAGCAATTTCTACTGAAGACTTAAGGTAGATAGACGAATTTTCAAAAGGATGCCCCAGCGTCGAGTTACAATAAACTGAGACATGAAAGAGCTATAAGTTAACTTTAAATCTGAACTTCTGAAAATCGAGTTGAGTTGAGTTTTGAAAGTGAATCCTTGACGTAGCTAGTGATGCTTGACATTGCACTAACTTGCCCTAGTTTGCTGCTTAGAGGGAGTTCCTCATTGTAATGCTTTGTCCTGGAAAACATGTAGAAGGGTGAAAAGTACATGTTGCAGTTCAAAAATTATAAATTGAATAGTAATATAAAGAGTAGAGTGTAGATATTCAGACGATTGTTGACGTCTCTTTTTGTGTTGTGAGTGTGATATAAGTAAAGTAACCTGTAATGTAGAGGCCCTCGACTAGAGGGGCGGTTGTAATGTAAAAGTCTGTATCTGGCTGTGTAAAAACATGTAATGTAAAGCCTTCGGCGGACGGGGTTATTGTAATATAAAAGCCTGTATTCTGCTATGTAAAACTTGTAACGTAAAGCCTCCGGCTGGCGGGGCTGTGGTAATGTAAAAGCCTATATCCGGTTGTGTAAAGCTTGTAACGTAAAGCCTCCGACTGGCAGGGTTGTTGTAATGTAAAAGCCTGTATTCGGCTGTGTAAAACTTGTAATGCAAATTTAATTGTTGGCGTATGACAGTGTTGCTATGTATGCATCCCCCCAGTCGGTGGAACTTTAGTGATATCACTACGATGTAGTCTCCGATTGGCGGAGTATTGCTTCTTTTGCTTATATACAAGCTCCGATTGGCGAAGTTCGATCGATATTTGCTATGTACAACCTCCGATCTGCGGAGTATAACTATGTTTGCTATGTACGGCCTCCGGTTGGCGGAGTTTGATAATGTTTGCTATGTAAAGCCTCCGATCGGCGGAGTTTGAGTGACATTTGCTATGTACAACCCCAGACTTGTGGAGTTTGGCGCTGCTAGACGGTGGTCTCCGGTTGGCGGAGTTGTTGATGATGTTAGATTACAAGCTCCAGTTGGTGGAGTTATTTTGAAGGAAAGCTAACTATCTTATTTCCCTACGAGGATCCTCTTTCTTCAACATTTGGTCTGGATCTTTGAGCGTACCTACAAAATTTAAGTAAAATTTTCTTAGATGTAAGATGCAAGTTGAAGTACTTTCGGTAAATAAAGTAGGGAAGAAGTATTTTGGCTCATTATTGTGAGAAGTCAATGGCGTTTCTGGTCATGCCCCGAGACTTGATGTTATTTCTTGATTCATGTGTTCCTGCACTCAAAGAAAAAATTTTGTTTGGGAGGGGGGGTTGATTTGTATCGACTCGCGAACTGAAACCTCGTCACTAGAATCTTTCGACACCTTGTCAGTACTGCACATAGTTTCTTAACCTAGAGACTTGGTAGGTGGATGAGTAGAAAAATATTGTTGAAAATAATTAGCTTGTTTTTCTAGAAAATAAATATACTACGTGTATATTAGGTATATATATATATATATATATAATTCTCTAGCGTTTTTAGATTATGACATGTTCCGAAGTCCATCAAGCTTTCCATTTTGTTGACTATATCCAACATAGTCCTCGTGTAGCTTTTACCCTTCTGATGAAGCTTTCCTAGCTCTTTTGCAGACACTGTGACGATCGATATTCTTCAACATTCTGAGGTTACGTTAACTATGAGAAAGTGTTTCCTAAGGGCAAGAAAGAAGAAAAAATAAAAATAAAAATTATGCAATGCATCGATTGAGCCTAACTTAGGCTGTCTACGTATCCCCAAGATAGGAATCAGATCGTAACGTAGTTCGAATACAAGAGA
>NW_006239627.1:116770-130397 GCF_000226075.1 Solanum tuberosum | reverse complement strand
GAATACAAGTGGGAGAAATAGAAGTATGTAATGCAATGACCGAGCTTGACTCAAGCTGCCTACGTATCCAAGTGGAATTAGGTCGTAATGTAGTTTGAATACAATAGGAAAGTGAAAAATATGAAATGCAATAATCGGGCCTGACTAAGGCTGCCTACGTATCCAAGCGGAATCAGGTCGTAACGTAGTTCGATTACAATAGAAGACTGAAAAATATGAAGGAAAAGTAAGAAACTTGTGATGCAATGACCGAGCCTAACTCAGGCTGCCTACGTATCCAAGAGAAATTATGTCAGGACGTAGTTCAAATACAAAAGGAAAGTGAAAAATATGAAATGCAAGGGACCGAATCCGACAATGATTGCCTATGTATCCCACCGAGGGAAATTCAGGTCGAGCGTAGTTCTGAATACATGGAAATGATGATTTTGGGTTTTCTAAGGGAGACCAATCCGATATGGGTTGCCTACGTACCCCACCGTGGAAAGTCAGGTCTAGACGTAGTTCTATTACATTGAAAAATGCAAAAGTACACAAAATAAGCGCTAATCCTGAGGTCTTCAGATGTAGTATTTCTTGATGGCATCTGAATTGATTGGCTTTGTGCTCACTCTGCTGTCCATTTCTGCTAAGATTACCGCTCCTCCTGAAAGTACTCTATGAATCATGTAGGGTCCTTGCCAATTTGGTGCAAATTTCCCTTTGGCTTCTCCTTGGTGAGGAAAGATCTTCTTCAATACCAACTGCTCTGGTGTGAACTGTCGAGGTTTGACTTTCTTGTTGAACGCTTTGATCATTCTGTTTTGATAGAGTTGGCCATGACAAACTGCATCCATCATCTTTTCATCGATGAGTATCAATTGCTTATGCCTGCTACGTATCCATTCTACATCGTCCAGACCAACCTCTTAGATAATCCTTAAAGATGGTATTTCCACTTCAGCAGGTATTACTGCTTCTGAACCATAAACCAACATATAAGGAGTTGCCCCAGTTGACGTTTTGATTGTGGTGCGATAACCAAACAAAGCATATGGTAGCTTCTCATGCCATTGCCTGTGACTATCCACTATTTTCCTTAAAATCTTCTTGATATTCTTATTTGCGGCCTCAACTGCTCCATTCATCCGTGGCCGATAAACTGTGGAATTTCGATGAGCAATCTTGAACCTTTCACAAATTTCCTTCATAAGATCGATGTTGAGGTTGGCTACATTATTTGTTTTGATTGATTCTGGAATTCCAAACCGACAAACTATGTTATTACGAACAGAGTCTGCCACTACCTTCTTAGTCACTGCCTTGTATGTCGAAGCTTCGACCCATTTTGTGAAATAATCAATAGCCACTAGGATGAAACGATATCCATTTGATGCAAATGGCCAAGGGGAACCCATTACATTGAGCTCATTCGATGGAACCCGTATAAAATCTCCATGCACTTGACACTGATGACATTTTTGCACATACCGGATGCTATCTCTCTCCATGGTCATCCAAAAAAATCCAACTCTTAAAATCTTCTTTGCCAAAGTGAACCCATTCATATGAGGTCCACATGTTCCTGCATGTATTTCTTCCAAAAGCCTTGTCGCTTCTGCGGCGTCGACGCACCTCAGCAATCCTAAATCTGAAGTTCTCTTATATAGGATTTCTCCGTTAAGGAATAAATGATTGGCCATCCTCCTCAGAGTCCGTTTCTGGTTGTTTGTGGCATTTTCAGGATATTCTCGTGCTTCTATGAATATCCTGATGTCATAGTACCAGGGTTTTCCATCCAGTTCCTCATCTACATGAAAATAGTATGCATGTTGATCATGTATCTCTATGTCGATAGGGTCGATATAATTCTTGTCTGGATGTTGAATCATCAAAGACAATGTCGCCAAAGCATCGAGAAACTCATTTTGAGCTCAAGGGATATGCTTGAACTCAATCCTTATGAATCTCTTACTCAACTCTTCTATGCAATGCAGATAAGGCAGGATCTTGACATTCTTAGTGGTCCATTCTCCTTGCACCTGGTGAACCAACAAGTCAGAATCTCCTATCACCAAGAGTTCTTTGATATTCATGTTTATGGCCATCCTGAGTCCGAGAATACAAGCTTCATATTCCGCCATGTTATTGGTATAGTAGAACCTAATTTTGGTTGAGATTGGGTAATATTGACCTGTTTCTGAAATTAAGACCGTTCATATTCCAACTACAATAGACTTTGATGCTCCATAAAAAAACATTTTCCATCCATCATATGACTCTGATATGTCTTCTCCTACAAACAAAACCTCTTAATCAGGAAAGTAGGTTGTGAGTGGCTTGTAATCCTGGTCCATCGGGTTTTCTGCGAGGTGATCGGCTAAGGCTTGTCCTTTGATGGCCTTTTGTGTCATGTACACGATATCAAACTCGCTCAACAAAATTTTCCATTTCGCTAGCTTACCCGTAGGCATGGACTTCTGAAAGATGTACTTTAGTGGATCCATTCTTGAGATCAAGTATGTGGTGTATGCAGATAGGTAATGCCTAAATTTTTGCGCAATCCAAGTCAAAGCGCACATGTTCGTTCCAACAAGGTGTATCTTGCCTCGTATGGTGTGAACTTCTTGCTCAAATAGTAAATAACTTGCTCTCTTCTACCTGTCTCATCATGCTGCCCCAATACACATCCAAATGCATTATCCATGACAGATAGATATAATAACAAAGGCTTTCCAGGCTCTGGTGGGACCAATACTGGTGGGTTGGACAAGTATTCTTTGATTCTATCAAAAGCCTTTTGGCATTCCTCTGTCCATTTTGTGGCAGCATCCTCTTCAGTAATTTGAATATGGGTTCACAGATCACTGTGGATTGAGCTATGAACCGACTGATGTAATTCAGTCTTCCCAAGAAACTCACCACGTACTTCCTAGTCTTGGATGGAGGTAGCTCTTAGATTGTCTTTATCTTTGATGGATCCAACTCTATGCCTTTCCTGCTAACGATGAATCCCAATAGTTTTTCCGCAGGTACTCTAAATGCACACTTTGCTGGATTCAACTTCAGATTATACTTACGCAATCTCTCAAAGAACTTTCGTAAGTCATCCCGGTGGTCTGAACTTATTTTGGATTTGATAACGACATCATCCACGTACACTTCAATTTCCTTGTGGATCATATCATGGAAAGGGGTAGTCATGGCCCTCATGTAGGTTGCACCGACATTTTTTAGACCAAATGGCAGTACTCTGTAGCAATACACTCTCATGGTGTGATAAACACCGTCTTCTCTGCATCATCTTCATCCATCAGGATTTGGTGATATTCTGCAAAGCAATCGACAAATGATTGCAACTCATGTTTTGCACAATTATTGATAAGTATATGAATATTTGAAAGAGGGAAATCATCCTTAGGACTGGCCCTGTTGAGATCTCAATAGTCCACACATATTCTGATCTTTCCATCCTTTTTTGGCACAGGCACAATATTAGCTAACCGTGTGGGGTAATTTGTAACCCTCACAACGTTTGCCTCAATTTGCTTAGTTACCTCCTCCTTGATCCTTAAACTCAAATTTGGCTTAAATTTTATTGTTTTTTGCTTATCAGGTAGACTCTTAATAGGACAAGAACAGATATAGAAACTAGGGTATGAATTCACCTGAATCTAATATCATTGTTCAAATCATATATACCTATATATATCTTGAAGTTGTTGTAGGAATGATAATTTTTAAATCTTGAATTCGCCCTTGGACCTTAGGGACTCGGGAATTATACATTGAAGGTAAATGTTCCCTAATAAAGAAGACTTCACACCTGGTTCAAACTCAACCTCTAATTAATAATCAATGAATACTTATCATTCTATTATATTCATTATTGGTGGTATCCTCCACTTTATAGTGTACCAAAGGATCCTCTATTATACATCATAAAATCGGGTGTTACATTCTGTTTAACTCAACTTATTTGTAAGGAAAAATGTTCGTCGAACTTTGAAAAAAGATTCATTTATGTCATTTCGTTAAAATTTATTTTTAAAATATATTTATTACTTCTATCATATCGAGAAAAGATAATTAATTTTTTATTTTCTACTCAACATTAATTGAGCTGAGAAAGAAATTAGGCATAAAACGCATTCAACGAATGCGATTTATGTGTAAGTTTAAGTCTCTCCTCATTTTTGATGAAATTACGTTATTATCCTTCCGTTTAATTTTATTTACCCAATATTTTTAAAATATATTTATTTCTTTTATCTATTACTTTTATCATATGGAGAATACATAATTATTTTCTCATTTTATACTCAACATTAATTGAGCTGATAAAGAAATATATAAAACACATTCAATGAATTTATGTGTAAGTTTCAGTCTCTTCCCATTTATTGTTGAAATTACATTATTACCCCTTCCGTTAATTTTATTTGTCCAATATTTTTAAAATATATTTAAAAGTAATAAATATATTTTAAAAATATTGGACAAAAAAAATCAAATGGAAGGGGTAATAACGTAATTTCAACAATAAATGAGAAGAGACTGAAGCTTACACATAAATCACATTCGTTGAATATATTTTATGCTTTTCTTTCTTAGTTCAATAAATGTTGAGTATAAAATGAAAAGAATAATTATCTTTTCTCGATATGATAAAAGTAGTAAATAAAAGAAATAAATATATTTAAAAAACAGTAGACAAATAAAATTAAATGGAAGGGAAAATAACGTAATTTCAACAATAAATGGAAAGAGACTAAAACTTACACATAAATCGCATTCGTTGAATGCGTTTTATGCCTTTCTTTCTCAGCTTAATTAATATTAAGTATAAAATAAAAAATTAATTATATTTTATTGATATGATTAAAGTAATAAATATATTTTAAAAATATTGGACAAATAAATCAAATGGAAGGGGTAATAACGCAATTTCAACAATAAATGAGAAGAGATTGAAACTTACACATAAATCGCATTCGTTGAATGTGCTTTATGCCTTTCTTTCTCAACTGAATTAATATTGAGTATAAAATGAATTTTTTTTTTATCTTTTCTCACTATGATAAAAGTAATAAATAAAAGAAATAAATATATTTTAAAAATATTAGACAAATAAAATTAAACGGAACGGGTAATAACTTAATTTCAACAATAAATGAGAAGAAACTGAAACTTACACATAAATCGCATTTGTTGAATGTATTTTATACATTTCTTTCTCAACTCAATTAATGTTGAGTACAAAATAAAAAAATAATTATCTTTTCTCGATATGATAAAAGAAATAATTAAAAGAAATAAATATATTTTAAAAATAAGTTTTAACGAATGACATAAATCATTTTCGCTTGAGAAAAGGCATATCAATGCCATTATTTGTTAACTGAAATGACATAGCGTCACAACCTAAAATGAGTCATGAGTGGCACCCACACTTTACCTCTTAGGTGGGCGAACCAAGGAATCCAAACCCCAACATGTATTAATTGTTAAACTTACGAAATACAAACCATAATGCGGAAGCTCAATCTTATTAAGGTAAGAAATACAAATCCACTGAAGTCTACTATATGTCATTCCCAAAATCTGAAAGTAATCACATCAAGGACATCTAATCTCCAAATACTAAGTCTAAGAGTATCAAATACACCAAAATAAAAGAATAAAGTAATTTGTGTCCGAAAACTAAGGACATCAGGTCATGACCGAGAGAATCCAACACAAGCTCGAATGAATAGCTCACCCTTGAACCTGATATGCTGAGATTGGCCGGAGCTAAGGGCGAGTCAAAGTCACTGGTACACTCGTTGCATTCCATAAAAGGAAAACAAAGAAAAACACAAGTAGGGCTCAGTACAGGGCAACATGTACTGAGTAGATATCATCGGCCAACTCAAAATAGAAACTAATATGTAATGAATAATAGTATAAAATCAACTATGACACTTAGCAGGTGACAAGCAACAAACAACATGAACAAGTGACAACAACACCGAAGCAATTACGTAATCAATCACAATATCAAAAGCACATACGAGGACTCATGCCTCCACACCACGCTCGTTTGGGAAATGGGTTCTTTGAGATTGAGTACATTCAGTTAATTCAATATGTTTTCCTCTTTAATGTTATCGTGTCGGAACGTGACACCCCGATCCAACAATACTGTGTTGGAACGTGACATCCCGATCCAATAATATTGTGTCGGAACGTGACACCCTGATCCAATAATATTGTTAATTTATCATTTATTATCACACTTTTCATTGCATTAACAATATTTCGTCAAGCCTTCTTTATTCAAGGCATCACTTCGATAGAGAAGGTTCAAGATTATAAATTTCACGGTCTCAGGATTTCAGATCAATCACAACAACACATATATAGATTATTCAAACCACACAACCAAGTACTTAGAGAAATTCACAATATCACTCAATGCATATCAATCACTATTAAGTGTTTATCTATCAAATAGAATAAACCATAACCTACCTCCACCGAAGAACTAACTTCATGCAAGCTACTTCTCCAATGCCTTCCCTTTTCTTAATGCCTCCGAACCTTTCCAATCTATCAAGTATATATATAATTCGTAAATTAACAAGTATATAAACACTTATGCTACTATATGTCTAGCCTAAACCCAAAACTCACCCACCTTGTAATGCCCTCCCCATTTCTTCTGCTACTAATAGCTATTTATACTTTGAACCATTATGTAGTGTAGGGAGAGTGTTGTTATACCTGGAGAATTTGCTAGGATTTGTAAGGTTATCAACACCTATTGCACTGTTCCATTTTGTCATGCCATGATAATAATATTTACCTCATAATGACAATGGTTCTCTATGCTTCCTAATAGCAGTAACGACAACTCGAGCCAAAACTCACGAAAGGGCTTTCTTGTTGTGCCTCAATATGGCGATAGAAACAGCGTCCAGACAAGAAAATACCCAACCCAAGGATGTTGAGGGTGACACAAATGGCGAATCCAAGTACCCAACTAACATTGTCCTCAATATACAAAAGAACTGTGCTACCAATGGCATTGGACGTGTAGAGCGCGTAAGTATACCAATAGAAGAAAATCGCTTGATGATTTGGCTTATGGAATTGATTCGCTCATTGATCCGATGGTGAAACGTGTTCCTCTATTTTCCAAATATGGTAGAGCTAAAGCTGCATATAATATTGTAAGATGGAATGTTGATGCATTTCTGCATTCATTTGAACCATCAAAGCATTTTGGAGGTCTCAATGTGTCGATCATTGCTGAGAAAGTGAGAAGCAACACTCCCTACAAGCCAATTTGAAGAAAAAAAACAAAACAATATATGGTACATTAGATTAGTTTAATTTCAATACGCGATCATGTTGTCTAAAGATAACTACAAGTAACTGGTTATAGAACATACTTAGAGAAATAAAACAAACAACATGTTCTGACAAGCTAAATTGTAAAACGAATACAATAGATAATTTCCTGAGTTATTAGCAAGCAACCTGCTACGACCCGCTAAATTCTACTTTGTCACGTTGAACATTTTATACACAATTCTATATCAAAGCAAAATCAGCATTGCTACCTGGATCCCCATTCAATAATGTTTCACTATACTCCGTAGGAGTTACATCACGCCAAATATCCTTAGCTACTCCATTCTCAAATGATAACATTAATGTCATGGTTCATATGAAGGTATGGAGATATTAGTAAAAGTAGGAGTAACTAATTTGGAGGGAACTTATTGGAAATCAAATAGAAAGTTGCACAATTGTCTCACCATGACTTTATCACATACAAAGTTACCATTTTAAAGCTTTTATATGATGATTTTATATATTTTCATTTTTAATTTAGCATGGTACCTTTTTATATGATGTTTCAATTAAGAATGAGAAAGCAGGAATTTCAAATGATATTCATAGAGTTCAAAATACAATTGTGATGTGAAAACTCAAGATATATCAATGTAAAACGAACAATGACAATTTTGGCAACCTTTTGACTTACTAATAAGGTTGAAATGCAATATATTAGAAATTCCTTCATGCTTCTTTAGTTTTATTTTGTTTTCAGGAATTTATGACACCCGAATAACATTGAAGAAGTGCAGAACTTAGTTGTGGAGTACATGTGCCTCAAATTATGCAATGGAGGAACTCATATCTGTTAAAAGATTACTAATTTATGTCGAAGGCGAGGAGCTACCTACAAGACATTAGAAATAAGCAAATTGTAATTAATCTTTAAAAGCCTCGACTGATGTAATGGTCACCCAAATGACTGAATCTATTGTCTCCATAAATTAGCCTGCAGTTTTTATCTCAAGACGGAACGAATACACATACAGGTTGTAGCGCAGTGAACGACTTGAGAAACCATATTACTATTATATAAAATGAGCATATACCTATCTACAATCCACCATCATATTGGTCTTTCTTGAAAAACATCTTCAAGAATTTCATACCATGACCTCCTAATACAACATTCCACACTATGATAGAATTTATGAGTATTGTAGGACTTCCCTGCATATACTAACTAAGCATACTACAACACTTCAAAGTAGTTGAGAGAGCATCTAATTTGCATGAGAATGTCCATTTAATTAAAGTCTATTAGAATGTTGGTAAGAGTATCAAAATTGAGCTCGAAACAATATGAAAGAACAATAAAATCATAAGTGTCTCTTCAAATTTCAATAACATTGAAACTAAAATGGTTAATTTTCAAATAAAACCCTACATATGGAGTCTTCAAAAGCAAAAGCAGGGAAAATAATTCAGAGGGATGAGCGACAAGACTCATCAATATTTCGTTTGTTCAGGATATATTGCAAAGAATCTTACCGAATTATTAAGTTGTTCCAGGCATATTACCGAACACCTTGGGTTCATCAATCTTCCCCCAAAATTATGGCAACTGGATCAAAAAATGTAATACAAAATGTAGCAAAATATTATACGGAACTATGAGTATGATCAAATTCAGGAAAGAAAAAGCAGCAACAAACCGAAAAGGAAAAAATGGAGCTCCTTTGGTAATTGTTAGTGGCAAGGACACGCGTGAAACCCAAAAGGCAAGCCGCTGGAGCTTGTTAATAGGTTAGAATGGAAGCGAAATGACGGGACTATCTTGATTGTCCGAAGAAACCACCACTTATATAGAATGAATGATGAAAATGAAATGATGATAGATAGATATCATATTATTATTTTACTATTATTAGTATAGTTGATTATATTGTTAAAGAAAAAAAAAACAGAAACAACTAAATGAGTTTTAAGTTGGAGGAATTGAAAATTTATTACTGTATAGGCCGTCTTTTTAATGGAGAAAAAGGGTGATGGCCAATCATTATGTAATGATTTAGGACATGATTAGTCAATGATGATTAAATTAGTAAATAGAAACATAAAGGTTTGGAAACAGTAAGTGTTCTCACCATATTATTCGTAATTTTCGCTGTTTTCTTTTTATTTTCTTACTAGTAAAATTACCCGCGGGAATTTGATATCGTAGAATTTATAAAATAATACTTAAAATCTATCAGCCATTTAAAGTAAAACACTATGTTGTCTTACATACAAGATTATGTAGTAACGAACATTACTAATGTAAAGGAAATGATAATTATAACATCTTATCATGTATCCTTCAATCAATCATCTTTAATTTGATTTTATAATTTATCCTTTTGCCTCCGGAAAGTGTTACTATTTAATAATTTTGGGAAATTAGATGAACATCAACATGAGATATTAAATTTTCTAATAATTAAATAATCTTTATCTGAACTAAAAAATACTTATAACAATAACTTTACACAAACATAAATAACAAAGTTTAAAACATGTATTCAAAAACAACAATTAATATTATAAGCATAAATTAATAACTATAAAAAAATATAACATGATCTATAACAATAGAATGAAACATAAAGGAAAAATTGAGCCCACTGAATGCACAGTGTCCCCTTAATGAAATTATTCCCCTCTAATACCCGAGGTTTAAAGGAATAGATCCTCCCAGGATGGAATAATTCAATTCACAAGTGTATTGATACAAAAACATTGGTGTCAGTGAGTCACTCAACATGAGCAAAGTACACGAATATTAAATTGTGCAAAAGAAGAAGAAGAAGTTCAGAATTTTCGTTGGCTTAAAATGAAAGGAAATCCCTCTATTTATAGACAACAAAGGGTAGTGTGAACAAATGTTTATTGTGCCTTATCAGAAATGTCACAACATTTTGGAAAAGTTACAACCCTTCAGAAAGGTCACAACCTTTCATAAAAGTAAATTTTTTTCATAAAAGTCGCAACTCTTCATAAAAGTCGCAACATTTCATAAAAGTCACATCTTTTCATCAAAGGGGAAGGCTATTTTTGAAAACAAATAAATTTAAAAAGAAATTCTAACTTGTGGTGGCGCCATGTAGGCAGGCCTAGGATTCTCTTTTATATAAATATATGATTATTACCATATTATGATTCAAGTTTTGATATATTGATAATGTAATTAAGTGTTAGGCGTATGATATTATGTGAATACCCTTAGATTTATGATATTGGAAAGAAATTGGGACTTAACCCTATGCTTGAAACTTAGGAACTTGATTATAGATTTGGGTGAGTTTTTGGGTCTAGGCTAGACATATTATAATATGGGTGTTGTTGGGTTAGAAATCTTATTGTGATTATTTATGTGAATAAATTGCATTGATTTGGAAGCTCAACGAAAAGGGAAGGCTCAAGTCATGGAGTGAATTGTTGATTAATTGAGGCAAGTGGATTTCTAAACCCTTGTTAAGTGTATGGAATTCATGTATTTCCTTGTGGTATGTGTTGGGGAGTAATGGGACTTGGTGATGGGTTGACTTGTCCATGTTGAATAATTCTAACGATGAAAAGGGGATGATAAAAGGCAATGTGATTAATTGTTGGTGTGTGATGTGTTGAGAATAAGTTTGAAAGGCTTATTGATTCATTGTTGGTGTTGTATCCCAATTGTGTTGTTGTGAATAGTGCAATGTTATGAAAATGGTCATCTCCTCATTATTGTGAACATGTCATTTGCATTGTTTTGATACATGATTGTGACAAGTGTTATGTGAATTGAGAAAGAATAAGAAATTAAAGAGGATGTACCATTTAGAAGGACGTATCGCGCGCCACGATGGATACTATATATCGAGGGACGTATCGTGCGTCGTGATGGATACTATTATCGAGGGACGTGTCGCGCGCCGCGATAGATGCATGGACAGATATGTCCTCCATGGGTCTCGAATTAAGAAACAGCGGGTGTGTATCGTTAGGTCAGACATGCATCACTATACTTGACATTGCATCACATATTTTTATCATTGATGAACTTGATCTTCTGTGTTGCTGATCTTGTGAGTGCCTTTCTGTGGAAGTTGTGATTGATGAATATTGAGCCTATTGTTGAGAACATGAAATTGTTAGAGTGTTGTTGTTGAGTTGTGTGCTTTGTAAATTGTGAACTGTTAGGTAGAGCTGTTTTTATGCAGGTTGTAGTTGTGGAGGTTCGGTTGGGGTGTAAGGAATACCCGTATTCTATTCCCTTAGCTTGTGTTTAGAAGTTTACTTGTTGAGTACCATGTGGTTTGGTACTCACCCCATGCTTCTACATTTTTTTGTAGGTTACTAGCCTGGACCTTCTCTTCTCCTTGTCTGAGGCTTCTTATGGAGGTTTGTAAGGTAGTTGCTTGTCATTTCAGCAGACCCTCTTTCTCCTTAATTATGATCTTGTTCTATTCTAGAAATAATGTCATTTGAGACTTGTATTTTCTTTCGATTTTGTTATAACACATTAGAGGCTTGTGCACGTGACAATCAAGTTTTGGGGTATTTTTAACTTGATTATAAATTTTTGCATTTTTTTGTAAAGGCTGAGTTTTAGGCTGACTTATCTTGGTGGGATAGGACGAGTGTCATCATGTCCATTTTTGGGTCGTGACAAATGAATACCTAGGATACAGTTTTATGAGTTGAAATTGTAGAGAATAGCAGAAGAAAAATATCATTAGAAAACCTTCTGCTAGCTAGCCCAAGATCGTTAACTAAAATCGGAAGATTTAACTAAAGAAGAGGAAGCTAGAAAGGAGAACTTGTTTAAGGGAGAAGACTCTTTTATTTGGATTGTTCTTGGGTTGGTTACAAATGACTAAGGTCACCCCTATTTATACTTGTTTAGGGATGATTCTACATACTAAGAATTTAGACTATTCTAATTATATCTACAAATATCTCCCTTAAATATCTAATACTCTAGACTATCTAGATTTTTTTAAGTACAAATATCAAATATATTTACTCTACAAAATTCTAGAAAGTTATACTAAATATCTAAGATATTTTTTGTATCTTCAATTAGTCAACTTTAATTTTTCACAGAAATAGGAAGATGCTAAGTAGTTTCCTGTAAAGAGTGTGGCATAGTGATTAATGATGTAGTTGAGAGTCATAAGATTTCAGATTCAAAACTCAATGAAGATAAAAACACTAGATGATTCTTCTCATCGATTCTAACCCTAGTGGATATAAGAAAAGAACAATTCATGTGAGTCACCATTGGTAGTCATTTTCTTGAAAATAACAATTCATGTGAGTCACCACTGGTCGAGTTATTTTCTTGAAAATAACAATTCATGTGATTCACCATTGGTCGAGTTATTTTCTCGAAAACAACAATTCATGTGGGTCACCATTGGTCAAGTCATTTTCTCAACAGCACCAATAATTTAAAGATGCTACGGAGAAGATTCAACGATGGAGGTTATTATTAAAGACACTATGAAAAAATGTTGATAACTACAAATATGTAATGCTTAAATACAATATTTTTTTAACATGTATTACCATTTAAGATGTTATTCATTTTCTTAACTATAATAACTTTCTTAACATGTATCCCAGTCTCAAATCCTTTATTTTTATCTACAATTTATTTTGATTCCCTTTTCATTTGGCTTTACGTGGTAATATCTCAAAAGATTACTCAAGTTTAGAAACTTATTTAGTAAAATTATTAAATTTTGTTTTATATCAATACTCAACTTAAGACTTTCTATCAATAAAATCACGCAACTTAGATCTTTCTATTAATAAATAAAATCACTCAACTAAATTTATCATTGAAAAAATTTAACATGACAAAATAAATTATTTTTAATGTGATATTCATGATTAAAATAATAAATAAATGACTCAAAATTAATATGTCATTATAAAAAATATGGGAGGGATAAGACACAAATACCCCCTTAGACTATGACCGAAATCACATAGATACACCTTAACTAAACTAAGGTCCTATTACCCCCTGAACTCATTTTTTTTGTAATTGTGTACACCTGTTGGCTTACGCGGCACACTCCGTAACTCTAAGAAATTGAGGCGCGTGGGAGATATTTGGATGCCACGTAAGCTAAAAAGGTGTACAAAATTACAAAAAAATGGGTTCAGGGGGGTAATAGGACCTTAATTTAGTTAAGGTGTATCTCTGAGATATCGGTCATAGCCTAGGGGGTACTTGTACCTTTTCCTAAATGGGATAAGGTACAAGTACCCCCTAGACTATGACCGAAAT
>NW_006239627.1:111070-116755 GCF_000226075.1 Solanum tuberosum | reverse complement strand
AAAAAAAAAAGTGTTATTTCCCCCCCCCCCCCCGAACCCAATTTTTTTTGTAATTTTGTATACCTTTTTGACTTGCGTGACATCCAAATATCTCACACGCGCCTCAACTGTGTGGAATCACGGAGTGTGCTACGTAAGCCAAAAGGTGTACAAAATTACAAAAAAAAAAAAAAGAGTTCAGGGGATAATAGGACCTTAGTTTAGTTAAGGTATGTCTCTGAGATTTCGATCATAGTCTAAAGGGTACTTGTGCCTTATCCCTAAAAGAAGAAATAAAATTCAAGATAAAAGATAAAATTTATCAAACTTTGAACCTAAAATTCTCCAAGTTGGCGTAATGATATATGTAACATCTCGCAATTTGAAATAACTAGGAAGAAGCTAATAATTGGAAATAGTCATTTTTGGAAAGAATGAAAATCTGGAAATTTGGCTAAGTTAGGAAAAAGTGAGTTTTTGGTCAACTTCAAGCGATCATAACTCCTAGCTCAGGTTGAGTTAGGTGTAATTCCAGAGATGGTTGGAAAGCTCTTGGAACTATCTTTTCAACGCCGCCAAGTTTGTGCGATTCCGAGTTCGTATGAGTGAGATATACCCTTTGGAAGTTGGGCTGTTGAAATGAGGAAAGTCCAATCCGGATTTTTAAAGGGTAGTTTGGTCTTTTCCTTACCCTTTTATTCTAATTCATTTTTGGTAATTAATTAGGGGTCTAAGCTGAATTAGATCAGTTTACACTTTTGGAAAAAAGGGTTAGGGTTTTGAGAGAAGAGAAAAGAAGAAGAGCATTCAAGATTCGTCGATTCTTGGAGCTTTGCTTATGGATTTCGTCGGGGGTGATCCTTACAAGGTATGTGAGATCACATAGTGTTGGTTTAGTTCACCCACACGCCAATCTTGTTTCAATTCAGCGAATTTAAGTTGTTTGAATGCAAAGAAGGTGAGTTCTTGAAGAACATTGTTGAAAATTCGTTGAGTTCTTGATGGTTGTGTTGTTGAAGTCTCTTGTTGATTTGATTTGTGTTTCCGGGTGAATATTTCGAGTTAAATCTGTTGTATATTGAGGATACTATTGATCCTAAGTGTTTGGGGAAAGAACCATGAAAGTTGGGAGGGTTTAGAGATGAATAACGAAGGAGAAAAATCGGAGTTTTCTGGGCAAGGGCTTGGGGCGCCGCGCCAGCCAGAGCGCCACAGCAGTCCCTCTGAAGTTTGAGGGCTGGCGCCCCGCGCCTCTCAGAGCGCCAGGGACGCCAGTTCTCCCCATTCGTTCCCCACCTTTTAGTACGTGTTCCTTAGTGATGTACCTACATTTTCTAGTTGTTTCCAACACTCTAATGTACATCCAAACATCATGAAATCATCCATAAACATGAGATCATGAACCTTGAATCCATAATCCAATTCAAGGAAAGTTAAGATCAAAGTCAAGAAAAGTAAGAGTCAAATCAAGATGAGTTCTTAGAGTCTTCCAAAAGTCTTTTCCAAATGTTTTAACTTTGTTTAAAGACTTAAAGTTCAAGTTGAGTAAAAAGTAAAGTTTGAAGTTCATTTCTTCAAAAGTATATGGGGACTAAGTATTTCCAACGAGATTTAAAATGTTTTCACATTTAAATAAGAATGGAAACTGAGATTTTCAAAGAGCCTTCGGGCTAGTTTTCAGAAAAGAGTTATAGCTTTCTAAATGAAGCAAGCAGGGAAATTGAGATTTCCAAGATAGCCTTTGACCTAAATTTTGAGCACTAATCTCAAATCACAGAAGAAGTATGTTTTTAAAACATAAGAGCTGGTATATTTTGGTAGTATTGAGCATCGAATTGGGGGCTGACATGAGTTCAGATAACTCACGTCTCCATAAAACCATGTAGCCACCATGGGTAGAAATGGGTCATACTTTTTAGATGAACCCTTTTCGAAATAGACTAGTGGATCCATTAGGCAGTTCAGGTCCTATACCTTTGGCCAGGTATAGGATACGCTTGCAGCGTGAGGTAGATTGTTGTATCATCACAATAGCTCTTATGTGATGGTTGTCGATTAGAGAAACTTCCACATAAGTTATTATATTTTTATATACATCAGTTCATTGTATTATATTTAATACATCTCAGAGTTATTTATATCTTTGCATACACACAGAGTTTATATCATGTTTTTAAATAACTTTTCTTTATATTGCACTTGCTTTTAATCTGCTTTATATTGAAATGAGTTTAGTCATGCTGAGTTGAGTTGAGCCAGGTAAGTTCTTCAGTTTCTCTCAAATTCTTTCTAGCCTATGTTGTTTTAGCATTCCAACTCGCATACTCGTACATTCAATGTACTGCTATCAGTTGGCCTACATCGTATTATGATGCAGACACAGGTAACTATAGAATTGGCTTTTCGGCGCATCGTTGATCCAGTGA
This sequence comes from Solanum tuberosum, assembly GCF_000226075.1. Classification (NCBI taxonomy): domain Eukaryota; kingdom Viridiplantae; phylum Streptophyta; class Magnoliopsida; order Solanales; family Solanaceae; genus Solanum; species Solanum tuberosum. The sequence goes on along the minus strand of NW_006239627.1, from coordinate 114,350 downwards.
GCAGTCTAGAGTCTGTTGGTGAGTCTCTTTGCCTTCCGGATGATCCATTTCATTGCTTTCTAGTTTAGTCCATTAGGATGTTGTAGGGTCTGTCCCAACATCTATCTCAGTTGTTATTAAAGGCTTCATAGACAGTCATATGTTAGTCCTTCAACTCTTTTCAGTATCATTTCTTATTGTTAAGACTTGGGTTGCCACTTTTGGCCAAGTTGAATGTTTAGCTTTTAACATTCTCAGTTATCTTATGATTCAGTTCAGTTAAGTGTTATTGACCATTAAGTATGAATATTGTCTTCCGCCGAGTAAGTAAGCCAGGCCAAGGGTTCGCTTGGGGCCAACAATGGTTTTCGAGTGCCAGTCCCGCCCAGAGTGTAGGCTCGGGGCGTGACAATATATGAACCTCACTTTATTTTTAAATGAAACGAGAGATTCACACAAACAAGAAATTGATTAAATTATCATCCATCAAATGGAGTAGTAATGAAGCAGTGGGAATTTATCAAATGAAATTGATAAATTTATCTATTATTTATTTTAAGGATAAGACAAAAGTATCCCTAGACTATGACTAAAATTTCAGAGACACGCCTTAACTAAACTAAGGTCATATTACCCCTGAACACATTTTTTTTTGTAATTTTGTACATTTTTTGGCTTACGTGACATCCAAGCATCTTCCACGCACCTCAATTACGTGGGGTCACAGAGTATGTCACTTACGCCAAAATGTATACAAAATTACAAACAAAATGAGTTTGGGTGGGGGGAGGGGTAATAGAACCTTAGTTTAGTTAAGGTGTGTTACTGAAATTTCGTAATGAAGTACTAGTAATGAAGCAGTATCAATTTATCAAATGAAATTGATAAATTTATCTTTTATTATTTTATATAATGTAATAGTAATTTTGAATTATTTATTTATTATTTTAATTATGAATATACCACAAAAATAATTTATTTTATCTATGTTAATTTTTTTAATGATGAATTTGGTTGAATGATTTTATTGATGTAAAGACCTAAGTTGAGTGATTTTATTAATATTAAATAAAATTCAATAACTTTCATCGATAAATTCTAAAAGTTAGAATGAGATTAACTCCTTTCTTTTTTACCAGGTCAGTCTACTCCCCTTTTTTCACTCTTTAATTTCTCACAATAATGAAAAAGGTAGGGTTCAATTTTATGACAGATAGGAAAATGATTGTAAGTTTACCCATTATTCTGCACTCACAATAGTTTTGTCAGTTAGGCTTCAAATATTCCTCTTTATCAAGTAGCAGAACAAATTAAATATGCTTTCTCACCATATACCTAAAGCTGAGAGTTAGTCTTTAGCAATATTATTCAACAATGTCTCATGCTTCTTCTTCCAAAATTTGCAAGTACAATGTCTTTTTGAGTTTTAGAGGAGAAGATACACGTAGAACTTTTGTAAGTCATCTACATAAGGCTTTGGAACAAAGTGGAATCCGCATTTTTAAAGATGATGAGCGATTAGAAACGGGAAAATCAATTTCTGATGAACTTTTAAAAGCCATAGAAGAGTCTAAAATTGCTATAGTGATATTTTCAAAAAGCTATGCATCGTCAAGATGGTGCTTAGAGGAGCTTGCACACATCATAAAGTGTAAAAATGAATTGGAGCTGATAGTGATTCCAGTTTTCTATGATGTGACTCCATCAGATGTGCGCCATCAAAATCCCCCTTTTCAATCTCTCTACCTTTTCAAGATAGGGGTAAGGTCTGTGTACACACTACCCTCCTCAGACCCCATTTGTGGGATTACAATGGGTCTATTATTATTGTTGTATATGAATAAATACATGTAACCTTCAATTAATTAAAATGTGATTTTGGTTTCTTTATGTAGATAATATGTTATATTTAAACTACATTCAGAATTATAACTTGCCCTTAATATGGAGTAATAGTATAAAACTAACATATCACAAGGGTAATGAAAACATATCATATAAAAATACTATGACTAAAATTGGAGAAGGAGGTTTTAGGGATAAGACAAAAGTACCTCTAGACTATGACTAAAATCTCAGAGACACGTCTTAATTAAACTAAGGTCATATTACCCCTGAACACATTTTTTTGTAATTTTGTACATTTTTTGGCTTACGTGACATCCAAGCATCTTCCACGCACCTCAATTACGTGGAGTCACAAAGTGTGTCACTTGCGCCAAAATGTATACAAAATTACAAACAAAATGAGTTTGGGTGGGAGGGAGGGGTAATAGAACCTTAGTTTAGTTAAGGTGTGTCACTGAAATTTCGTAATGAAGTACTAGTAATGAAGCAGTATCAATTTATCAAATGAAATTGATAAATTTATCTTTTATTATTTTATATAATGTAATAGTAATTTTGAATTATTTATTTATTATTTTAATTATGAATATACCACAAAAATAATTTATTTTATCTATGTTAATTTTTTTAATGATGAATTTGGTTGAATGATTTTATTGATGTAAAGACCTAAGTTGAGTGATTTTATTAATATTAAATAAAATTCAATAACTTTCATCGATAAATTCTAAAAGTTAGAATGAGATTAACTCCTTTCTTTTTTACCAGGTCAGTCTACTCCCCTTTTTTCACTCTTTAATTTCTCACAATAATGAAAAAGGTAGGGTTCAATTTTATGACAGATAGGAAAATGATTGGAAGTTTACCCATTATTCTGCGTTCACAATAGTTTTTGTCAGTTAGGCTTCAAATATTTCTCTTTATCAAGTAGCAGAACAAATTAAATATACTTTCTCACCATATACCTAAAGCTGAGAGTTGGTCTTTAGCAATATTATTCAACAATGTCTCATGCTTCTTCTTCCAAAATTTGCAAGTACAATGTCTTTTTGAGTTTTAGAGGAGAAGATACACGTAGAACTTTTGTAAGTCATCTACATAAGGCTTTGGAACAAAGTGGAATCCGCATTTTTAAAGATGATGAGCGATTAGAAACGGGAAAATCAATTTCTGATGAACTTTTAAAAGCCATAGAAGAGTCTAAAATTGCTATAGTGATATTTTCAAAAAGCTATGCATCGTCAAGATGGTGCTTAGAGGAGCTTGCACACATCATAAAGTGTAAAAATGAATTGGAGCTGATAGTGATTCCAGTTTTCTATGATGTGACTCCATCAGATGTGCGCCATCAAAATCCCCCTTTTGCTGATTCATTTTTACAATACAAAGATGATATGGACAAGGTTCAGAGATGGAGGGCTGCATTTGTGGAGGCAGGGAAAATAGCAGGCTA
>NW_006239627.1:69877-109701 GCF_000226075.1 Solanum tuberosum | reverse complement strand
TATTTATTTATCTTGTTAGTTTGTTTATTAAAAAGAGAAATCATAAACTAAAATTACCTTAAACTTTGACAATGATGATTTCTCTAAATTCTTGACTTGAAGTTGGAGACTTGAAGCTTCTTCTTTGTGTGGAAAATAGAAAACAAATTTGAAGAGAGAAGAAAAATATTGTTGGAACTTGGAACTTGAAAAGTGTGTGGGAAGGAAACTTTTGAAGTCTTTTGACTTTTAAACTTTCAGAATTTAGCTTCTTTTTTAAAAAAAAAATGAAAAATGTGTTTTTAGTTAATAAAAATAAATTGAAGCGAATTGGGGCTGCCTAGGATCGAACCTGCGACCTGTGAGTTGAAATCTTGCAGTAGTACCAGTGAACCATCCAGCCATTTTGAGAACGGATTCAACAAGTTTTAATTTAATATATTCTTTAATAATTATAGAAGTAATATATCGAGTTTAGTCGGATGATCACGGGTTCGGGTGACCCAAAATTAGTACATAAATTCGCCCCTGCTTAGAGGAGCTTGCACACATCATAAAGTGTAAAAATGAATTGGAGCTGATAGTGATTCCAGTTTTCTATGATGTGACTCCATCAGATGTGCGCCATCAAAATCCCCCTTTTGCTGATTCATTTTTACAATACAAAGATGATATGGACAAAGTTCAGAGATGGAGGGCTCCATCAGGCTATCATCTACTTAATTTCAAGTAAGTCTTCTTTTTTATTTTTTAAGAGGAAAAAGAACTAAATGTTAGTTTGATCTGACATGGAGTTTATGAAACTTGTGGTCTAAAATAAGTAATAGGTATATATATTTGTGTGACTATAAATCATTTCTTTGAGGATAAAATGAGCATTTTAAAGTTAGATTGTTACTTAGTATAGAAATATGTCATTCTTTATGGAATTGATCGACTGAAAAGGAAAATAAGTCATATAAAATGAGACAAGGGGAGTTGTAAGTTGGTGATTAGAACGTCAAATTAAGTCTACAACTAATTATATTTCACCAAATTTATCTAGCTTTGTTGAATTAAAGTTGTAGTTAATATTGAGTGATATTTTAAATATTACTCCATCCGTCTCATTTTATATGAGTTAGCTTGATTTGACACAAAATTTAAGGAAGAAAAGAAGATTTTTGAAACTTGTGGTCTAAAATAAGTTAAGATATTTGTGTGAACATTTTGAAGTTAAATTGTTACTTAATATAGAAGTGTGTCCTTTTTTTTAGACTAGCTAAAAAGAAAGTAAGTAAGATAAAATGAGACAGAGGGTACAATTTATCCAACACTTATTTTGCTTCTTTTATGGAAAAAAAAAATTAGTTTATGAAGGGTATAAAAGTTGTTAAACAATTAGCATTTTGACATGCTTACTTTTTTATTTTTATAATATAGATAATTGACCTAGAAAATAAGACAGACAATCTAGTCTATATAAGGTAAATACCTTCGTGTCATCTTGGTTAGATATTAGAGTAATTTGTCTTGAGTTTGAGTTTTCGGGCATGAAGCAGAATTCAACAAGAAACTTGTGGAACAGGTGTTAGAGTTAGTAAACCCCACATGCATACACCTTCCAGGACTGGTAATTGGGCCTAATTCTCATGTAATTGGGCCTAATTCTCATGCTGAAGGAGTGATTTCTCTATGCAAGTTCTACTCATCAACTGGTGTCTGCATGTTTGGGATCTATGGGATGGGTGGCATTGGTAAAACAGCTGTTGCCAAAGCCGTCTACAATCAAATCTACAGGGCGTATGAAGGTTTCTCCTTTGTGGCTCATGTAAGAGAGCGCTCGGAAAATAACATGCTTCACAACCTACAGGAACAACTTCTATCTAAGGTTCTAAAAAGAGAGAACTTTAAAGTCCAATATAATGTTGATAAGGGAAAATGCCTAATCCAAGACAGACTTGCTCAGAGGAAGGTCCTCATTGTTCTGGATGATGTCGATGACATGAGCCAGATAAAAGCATTGGCGGAAGAGAGAAGTTGGTTTGGTTCGTGGAGCATAAAAATTATAACAACAAGAAATGAGAATTTGCTAGATGATGTTGGAGTAGACTATAAGTACGAGGTAACACGGTTGGATGATTTCTCTTCCAAGCGACTCTTTTGCTTTCATGCTTTCAAGTCTACTGTACCCGAGAATTTGGATCATGAGTTGGTGAATGACATAGCAAGTCTAGGTGGAGGGGTTCCTTTAGCACTCGAAGTTTTGGGCTCTCTTTTGCATAAAAAGGACGATCAAACATGGAGAAGTACCCTCGAGAGCTTGAAAAATCTTGCTCATCACAGTAGTATTCACAAAGCACTCAAAGTAAGCTATGACTCACTTGATGATAACTCTAAGGAGATTTTCCTTGACATTGCATGCTTTTTCATTGAAGCCCAATAACTTTTTGCTAGTCGTATTGACCGGTTGTGGTCGCTCTTTCAACTTGGGGAAAGGAATTTTGATTGGAAGATGTTTAATCAAAATTGAACAGAATCATTTGTGGATGCATGATTTAGTTCGAGATATGGCTAGAGAAATTGTTCATCAAGAGTCACTTAAAGAGCCTCATATGCGCTCTAGGTTGTGGTTTCATGAAGATGTCCATTATGTTCTAGAAAAGAACAAGGTAAAAAAAATGACTTGAGACTTATGGACTTAAACATTTCATAACATTTATGTGACTATGAAATTATTCCAATAAGGGTAAAACGAGAAGTTTAAAGTTAAATCGTTTCCAAACACCGAAAGAGTGTAATTACATGATGTTTTGAGTTCTTTGAAAAGCAAAATAAGCAATTATAACCGAATAAATAGAAGACTAACAATATATCCTGCACTGTTATGATGACAGGGTAGCGAACGGATAGAAGGCATCAGCGCCAACCATCCCAGAGTGAAAGATTTAACTGTTGACACAAAGTCCTTTGCAAGAATGGATAGGTTGAAAATATTTCAAGCAAAAGGAATGAATTTTACTGGAAGCTTCAAAAATTTGTTTGAGGACTTAAGATGGCTAAGTTGGCAAAATTTCCCTTGGAAATGTTTACCTACTGATATTCATCTAACCAAACTTGTGGCTCTGGAAATGCAATATAGCAACATCATGGAAGTTTGGCAATCCACCATCAAGGTTTATTGCTAAAAAAACCTTATTCTAATTTTTTCAAGGTTTAGATATAATAAGATTTTAGATTAAGCGAACTATAGATACTAATGAATATATTATTATTTCTATGAATCAGCCCCTGGAAAACCTGGCATATCTAAATCTCAGTCATTGTCAACGACTAAAGCGAACTCCTGATTTTTCAAGGGCAATAAGTCTTGAGACAATATTGTTTACAGGTTGCTCCGAGTTGGGTGAGATTGATTCATCAATAAAATATTTGGTGAAACTTGTTTACTTAAATCTGGAAGACTGTGTAAGCCTCAAGAATCTACCAAGCAACATTTGCAAGCTAGAATCACTTCAACATCTAAATATGTCAGGTTGCTCGGGTCTACAACAACTGCCTGCTGATTTGGGACACTTGAAAAACCTAAGAAGCTTATCATTACAAGGATGCAACAGAAGTTTAAAGGCTCAATCTTGGCTGACTTCTATTTTATCTTATGTACCATGGGCAGGAAGTAGTTCATCGTGTCCAGAGAGGTTGTTGCCACATTCCCTTTCCCGTTTAAGTCACTTGACGGAGCTCAATCTCAACGATTGTAGGCTTTCAGAAGCAGATGTTCTCACCAATCTTGGGAGTTTAACCTCATTGGAATACTTGGATTTAGGAGGAAATGATTTTTACACTCTCCCATCATCCCTCTTTTGCGACCTATCTGAGCTACAGTGTCTTGTCCTGGATAATTGCAAGAATCTTCAAATTCTCCCACTACTTCCTTCTAATCTGCAAGTGCTCCATGCAAATGATTGTTCATCCATTGAAAGTCTAGACATGTCCAATTACAGGATACTGCCACAGCTCTATGTATCTAATTGTGACATATTGTCCGAGATTAAGGGCATGGAAACTATCGAAAATGTTGAATATGTTCGCATAGAGAGCAGTAGCCAGCTGGCAAGACGTTTCTTTAATGAAAGTTTCTTCCAGCTGGTTAGTTAGTTCCTCTATTCATCTCATCTTTGTACTATTACAATTAAGTGCAACTCACACCATTTATTTTTATTTTATGCAGACGGGAGAATGTGATAAAGATCTTCCTTATCCAAGCAGCTACTATATTGCAGGTAGCGAGGTTCCAGAATGGTTCAGCAACCGAAACATAGGATCTAATATAACCTTAACAATGCCACCAAACATAGAACATAACTTCCAGGGAATGATCCTTTGGTCTATCTACCAGTGCAAATACAATGGAGTTTTTCAATATGGTCCTGTCATAGAGGTCGGTGATCAGACCAATAAGGTTACATGGGTCCTTTACTTCCCCAGTATTACTGTAACCGCTGACAAACGTTCTTGGGTGACCTTCATACCACGAGATTACTTTTGTCCTGCTTTAGAAGGTGGAGAACAAATCATATTTTCGTTCAGTATCAGAGAGCAAGGATTCACAGGGTTAAAAGTGGCAAAGTGTGGCGTCCATCCACTCTATGCAACAGCAGGAAGAACATTGCCAAAACTCGAGTTTCGAGATCCTCGGAGTAATTTTGAGGAAAGGAGGTTGATACCCTTGTGGAGACAATCATCCATTGCTGAAGTAGGACATGTTATGTCATATAATCTTAATAATGGCACTGATGATCAGCACATTCAGAAAGTCATATTCAGCGGCCTTCGTCTTTCAGAAGCTGGTGATGGGACATCTTTATTTCACAACATCATCGGCACACCTTTCCATGTAAATCACGCCAGATTTTGCAGGAAGCATATGACCATAGTCGACGGAATACAGACGATTGGCGAGATCTATTTTGCGACGTGGTAGTCGACCAACAAAACAGGTTAAGCTTGGGTGAAGAAAGTTGGAACTGTTGGGTCTGATGACAATTCTGGAAAGAAAATACACACCTTGAAAATGAATAGTCTTGAACTTTTGATGCAGCTTGCCCCGTGGGAAAACCTTCAAGGTCAAAGTTCAAAATCTCTTAAAACTTGAAGTTCTTCCCATAACGCAAGTGAGGTCAAAAGTCCAAGAACGTGGTTCTTGTAGTTTACCTTGGTTAAAGTGAGACAAAGGGCCCAATGTATTAGGACTTTGACCTAATGTTAAATATTATAGACAACTGAGGATCTACTGGAAACAATCTCTATACCTTTGCAAGGTAGGGGTAAAGTCTGTGTACATACTACCCTCTTCGAACCCCACTTGTGGGAGTACAGTGGATCTATTATTATTGTTGTATATGAATAAATACATGTAAGCTTCAATTAATTAAAATGTGATTTTGGTTTCTTTATGTAGATAATATGTTATATTTAGACTACTTACAGAATTATATCTTGCCCTTAATATGGAGTAACAGTATAAAACTAACATATCACAAGGGTAATTAAAACATCTCATATAAAAACTTTACCAGCAAATCAGAATCAGTAGTTGGCAAAGAGCAAAAGGCAACAATGAAGATGTCCTTGAAAGTGACAATAATGTTTGCAACACCAAACGCTATTTCACCTCTCTCGTGATTCGTCAAATGGTAACATCTTCCTTGATCTTTCTCCTATCTGAGTATGAACCAAATAATAGATAAGATGAGACATTAACAATATACTTCACGAAACGAAAAACAGTAAAAAGGAAAGTATCTTACTGTACCCTACTACGCAAATGGTCAAAAATTTCTAACAGTAGAAGTTAAGTCTCTTACTGTTCTCTACTTCAACAACTACAAGTATGCCTCCTTAGTGTTTTCTACTACTCATCAAGCTGCACACAAACTAGCTCAAACACCATGGTTATCGGAAGCAAAAAAAAAAATGGTCCTTTCATATACATCATAGAACCAAGTTCATAAAGGAAATAAACAAAAAAATTGTGATTTTCACTGAGTATGAAAAAAATGAGACTTGATCCAAAATGCTACAATTTCAACGATAAGTCCGATAAGTTGTTTCTGAAGGTGCACGGCTCATGAATCATTTTCTAGAATAGTCTTGAAAGAAAATAATAGTAATGCGACTAGTTATTGATACGAAATTATCAATGGCCTTACTCTTTAATGTCAAATACAATTTTGACTTTTCTTAGTAATAATTAAATATCATGATTATTAGTTTTAAAACTCAATTAGCATGTAGTAAGATCAGCTTCATCACGTTTAAATGCTCTTTTTCTTAGTATTATTATAAAACTTTCATATTTCCGGCCGTTCCCATGTACCAACAATAAAATAAAATAAACTCTTTGTAACTTTGTTTAGTGCAAAAACTTGACGTGTTTAAAAATAATAGTATTTTCTTGCTTAATTAAGAAGCATAATTATACGACATTTTCACTATTTTAGTTCCTCTTCTAAATGTTAGTACGTAGGAAGGCGTCCCCCTCCTAATAGGACAGGAACGGATATAGAAGCTCGGGTATGAATTCACCTGAATCTAATATCTTTGCTCAAATCATACATATCTATATATATCTTGAAGTTGTAGTAGGAACGATAATTTTTAAATCTTGAATTCGCCTTTGGACCTTCGGAACTCGAGAGTCCTACATTGAAATGTTCCCTAATAAAGAAGACTTCACACCTGGTTCAAAGTTTCAAACTTGACCTCTAATTAATAATCAATGAATACTTATCATTTTATTATAATCATAATTGGTGATACCCTCCACTTTATAGTGTACCGAAGGGTCCTCTACTATACATCATAAATTCGGGTGTTACATTCTCTTTAACTCAACTTATTTGTAAGGAAAAATGTTCAAATATGCCGTCGAACTTTGAAAAATATATTCCTTTTATGTAATTTCGTTAAAACTCATTTTTAAAATATATTTATTTCTTTTGGTTATTACTTCTATCATATTGAGAAAAGATAATTAATTTTTCATTTTCTACTCAACATTAATTGAGCTGAGAAAGAAAGGCATAAAACGCATTCAACGAATGCGATTTATGTGTAAGTTTAAGTCTCTTCTCATTTTTTATGAAATTATTTTATTACCCTTCCGTTTAGTTTTATTTGTCCAATATTTTTAAAATGTACTTATTTCTTTTATCTATTACTTTTATCATATGGAGAACAGATAATTATTTTTTCTACTCAACATTAATTGAGCTGATAAAGAAAGACATAAAACGCATTCAATGAATTATGTGTAAGTTTCAGTCTCTTCCCATTTATTGTTGAAATTACGTTATTACTCCTTCCGTTTAATTTTATTTGTCCAATATTTTTAAAATATATTTATTTCTTTTGTTTATTACTTTTATCATATCGAGAAAAGATAATTAATTTTTTCATTTTATACTCAACATTAATTGAGCTGAGAAAGAAATGCATAAAACTCATTCAACGAATGCGATTTATGTGTAAGTTTCAGTCACTTCCCATTTATTGTTGAAATTACGTTACTACTCCTTTCATTTAATTTTATTTGTCCAATATTTTTAAAATATAATTATTTCTTTTACCTATTACTTTTATCATATCGAGAAAAGATAATTAATTTTTATTTTACACTCAACAATAATTGAGCTGGAAAAAAAAGCATAAAACGCATTCAACGAATGCGATTTATGTGTAAGTTTCAATCTCTTTCCCATTTTTGATGAAATTACGTTATTACCCTTCCGTTTAATTTTATATGTCCAACATTTTTAAAATATATTTATTTATTTTATCTATTAATTTTATCATACCGAGAAAAGATAATAATTTTTTTATTTTATACTCAACATTGAGCTGAGAAAGAAAGGCATAAAACGCATTCAACGAATGCAATTTATTTGTATGTTTCAATCTCTTCCCATTTATTATTGAAATTACGTTATTACCCCTTCCATTTAATTTTATTTGTCCAATATTTTTATAATATATTTATTTCTTTTATCTATTACTTTTATCGTATCGAGAAAAGATAATTATTTTTTTATTTTATACTCAACATTAATTTAGCTAAGAGAGAAAGCCATAAAACGAATTCAACGAATGCAATTTATGTGTAAGTTTCAGTCTCTTCTCATTTATTGTTGAAATTACATTATTACCCTTCCGTTTAATTTTATTTATCCAATATTTTTAAAATATATTTATTTCTTTTATCTATTACTTTTATCATATCGAGAAAAAATAATTATTTTTTCATCTTATACTCAACATTAATTGAGCTGAGAAAGAAAGGCATAAAACGCATTTAACGAATGCGTTTATGTGTAAGTTTCAATCTCTTTCCCATTTATTGTTGAAATTACGTTATTACCCCTTCCGTTTGATTTTTTTGTCTAGTATTTTTTAAATATATTTATTTCTTTTATCTATTACTTTTATCATATCGAGAAACAGATAATTATATTTTCATTTTATTCTCAATATTAATTGAGCTGAGAAAGAAAGATATAAAACGAATGATATTGGACAAATAAATAAACATAAGGGTAGTAACGTTATTTCAACAATAAATGAGACGAAACTTAAACTTACACATAAATCGTATTTGTTGAATGTGTGTCACGACCCAAAAATAGACGTGATGGCACTCGTCTTATCCCACCAAGACAAGTCAACCTAAAACTCAACCATTACAATAAAATGCGGAAATTTCATAATCAACTCAAAAATACCCCCAAAATCTGGTTGTCACGTGTACAAGCCTCTAAAGTATTACAATTGATTCAAAAGAAAACACAAGTCTCAAATGACCTTGTTTCTAGAATAGAACAAGATCATAAATAGGAGTAAGAATGTCTGTTGAGATGACGAACAACTACCTCACAAATCTCCAAGAAGCCTCGGAAAAGAAGAGAATATATCACAAAGGTTCGGGCTAGTAACCTACAAAAAAAAATGTAGTAGCAAGGGGTGAGAGCCAAATCACACGGTACTCAGCAAGTAAATCTCTAAACACAAGCTAAGGGGATAGAATACGGGTACTCCTTACACCCCAACCAAACCTCCACAACTACAAACTGCATAAAACCAGCTCAACCTAACAATTTACAATTCACAAGCACATATCTCAACAACAACATTCTAACAATCACATATTTTTCCAAACAACAAAGCTCAATATTCATCAATTACAACCTCCACAACTACAACATGTATAAAACCAGCCCAACCTAACAGTTCACAATTCACAAGCACATATCTCAACAACAACATTCTAACAATCACATATTCTCAACAACAAGCTCAATATTCATCAATTACAACCTCCACAACTACAACATGTATAAAACCAGCCCAACCTAACAGTTCACATAACACTTGTCACAACCATGTGTCAGCACAATGCAAATGACATGTTCACACAAATAATGAAGAGATGACCATTTTCATAACATTGCACAATTCACAACAACACAATCATGATACAACATCAACAATGATTCAACAAGCCTTTCAAACTATTCTCAACACATCACACACAAACAATTAATCACATTGTCTTTTATTACCCCTTTTTCATCATTAGAATTAATCAATGTGGACAAGTCAACCCATCACCAAGTCTCGTTACCCCCAAACACATATTACAAGGAAATACACGAATTCCATACACTTAACAAGAGTTTAGAAATCCACTTGCCTGAATCAAATAAGAATTTACTCCGGGACTTGAGCCTTCCCCTTTCGTTGAACTTCCAACTCAAAGCAATCTATTCACATTAATAATCACAATAAGGTTTTGAAACTAAAAACACCCACATTACTTTTTGTCTAGCCTAGACCCAAAAATTCACTCAAATCTATAATCAAATTTTTAATCTTGATGCCAATAACATGTCAACTCTTTCAATTTTCTCCAAATTTCAAGTCTAGGGTTAAGTTTTAATTTCTCCATATATCATCAACCTAGTGGTATTCATATAATTTTATACCATTATATTTAATTATTTATCTCAATATAGCAAAACTTGAATTATAATGTAATAACTATGAAAAGAAAAGAAGCAAAAGACCAACTCGTTCCATCGACAACTTAGTAGATGACGTGTAGATTGTGGAACCTTACTTCCAAACCAATGATTCATTCTATGTTATCTCAACCCTCTATGATTAGCCTATAATCATTACCTAATCATTACTCACAATGTTCTGCCAATATAATATAATTTCCTACAAAATTCAAGTAGCAGCACCTCAATTTCTTTTCCTTAACAAAAATATGGACTAACAACTAACAAACAAACAAAAAAATAAACTAAGGAATGAGAATTATTAACCAAAAGACACATAAACAGAGTGCTTTAATGATTAAACCTAAATAGTGAACAACATCGACTCTTTCTAAAAGTAATAATCACGAAAATTCTTACCTGAAATAGACGCCGCAAGGGTTTTTTTTTTTCTTCTGGGTTTACCAAATTATATCAGAAATTGTTAAACCTCAATTAACTTATTCTAAAATATGGGTCATATATGGTATTAAATAAGTTATGGTCTTAGCCCATTAGTCACCAATTAAAATTAATTATTTAAAAATCATTCACCTAAACAATCATAATTAACAAATAGCTCAAAAATTTCCAAAAACAATTTTACAGGTCATTACAATGTGTTTTATGCCTATCTTTCTCAGCTCAATTAATGTTGAGTATAAAATGAAAAATTAATTATCTTTTCTCAATATGATAAAAGTAATAAATAAAAGAAAATAAACATATTTTGAAAATTTTGGACATATAAAATTAAACGAAAGGGGTAATAACGTAATTAAAACAATAAATGGGAAGAGACTGAAACTTACACATAATATGCATTCGTTGAATGCGTTTTATGTCTTTCTTTCTCAATTCAATTAATGTTGAATATAAAATGAAAAAAATAATTATCTTTTCTTGATATGATAAAAATAATAGATTAAAGAAATAAATATATTTTAAAAATATTTGACAAATAAAATTAAACGGAAGGGGTAATAACGTAGTTTCAACAATAAATGGAAAGAGACTGAAACTTACACATAAATTGCATTCGTTGAATGCATTTTATGCCTTTCTTTCTCAACTCAATTAATGTTTAGCATAAAATAAAAAATTAATTATCTTTTATTGATATGATAAAAGTAATAAATATATTTTAAAAATATTGGACAAAAAAATCAAATGAAAGGGGTAATAACGTAATTTTTGTATAAAATGAAAAAAATAATTATTTTTTCTCTATATGATACAAGTAATAAATCAAATAAATAAATAAAATTTTAAATATTGGACAAATAAAATTAATGGGGTGGGGTAATAACGTAATTTCAACAATAAATGAGAAGAGACTGAAACTTACACATAAATCTCATTCGTTGAATGCATTTTATGCTTTTCTTTCTTAGCTCAATTAATGTTGAGTATAAAATGAAAAAAATAATTATCTTTTCTCGATATGATAAAAGTGGTAAATAAAAGAAATAAATATATTTAAAAAACAGTAGACAAATAAAATTACACGGAAGGGGTAATAACGTAATTTCAACAATAAATGGAAAGATACTGAAACTTACACATAAATCGCATTCGTTGAATGCATTTTATGCCTTTCTTTCTCAGCTCAATTAATGTTGAGTATAAAATAAAAAATTAATTATATTTTATTGATATGATAAAAGTAATAAATAAAAGAAATAAATATATTTTTAAAATATTGGACAAATAAAATCAAATGGAAGGGGTAATAACGCAATTTCAACAATAAATGAGAAGATATTGAAACTTACACATAAATCACATTCGTTGAATGCGTTTTATGTCTTTCTTTCTCAACTCAATTAATGTTGAATATAAAATGAAAAAAATAATTATCTTTCTCAATATGATAAAAGTAATAAATATATTTTAAAAATATTGGACAAATAAAATTAAACGGAAGGGGTAATAACTTAATTTCAACAATAAATGAGAAGAGACTGAAACTTACACATAAATCGCATTTTATACCTTTCTTTCTCAACTCAATTAATGTTGAGTACAAAATGAAAAAATAATTATCTTTTCTCGATATGATAAAAGTAATAATTAAAAGAAATAAATATATTTTTAAAATAAGTTTTAACGAATGACATAAATTATTTCCGTTTGAGAAAAGGTTTATCAATGCCATTATTTGTTAATTGAAATGGCATAGTGTCACGACCCAAAACGAGTCATTAGTGGCACCCATACTTCACCTCCTAGGTGGGCGAACCAAGGAATCCAAACCCCAACATGTATTAATTGTTAAACTTACGAAATACAAACCATAATGCGGAAGCTCAAACTTATTAAGGTAAGAAACACAAATCCACTAAAATCTACTATATGTCATTCCCAAAATCTGAAAATCCTCACATCAAGGACATCTAATCTCCAAATACTAAGTCTAAGAGTATCAAATACACCAAAATAAAAGAATAAAGTAATTTGTGTCCGAAAACTAAGGACATCAGGTCATGATCGAGAGAATCCAACACAAGCTCGAATGAATAGCTCACTTTTGAACTTGATATGCTGAGATTGGCTAGAGCTAAGGGCGAGTCAAAGTCGCTAGTACACTCGTTGCACTCTACAAAAGGAAAACACAAGTAGGGCTCAGTATAGGGCAACATGTACTGAGTAGATATCATCGGCCAACTCAAAATAGAAACTAATATGTAATGAAAATAGCATAAAATCAACTATGACACTTAGCAGGTGACAAGTAACAAACAACATGAACAAGTGACAACAACACCGAAGCAATTACGTAATCAATAACAATATCAAGCGCACACACGAGTACTCATGCCTCCACACCACGCTCGTTTGGGAAATGGGCTCTTTGAGATTGAGTACATTCAGTAAATTCAATATGTTTTCCTCTTTAATGTTATCGTGTCGGAACGTGACATCTCGATCCAATAATACCGTGTCGGACGTGACACCCCGATCCAATAATACTATTAATTTATCATTTATTATCACCACTTTTCACTGCATTAACAATATTTCATCAAACCTTCTTTATTCAAGGCATCACTTCGATAGAGAAGGTTCAAGATTATAAATTTCACAGTCTCAGGATTTCAGACCAATCACAACCACACATCTATAGATTATTCAAACCACACAACCGAGTACATAGAGAAATTCACAATATCACTCAATGCATATCAATCACTATTAAGAGTTTATCTATCAAATAGAATAAACCATAACTTACCTCCACCGAAGAACTGACGTCAGGCAAGCTACTTCTCCAATGCCTTCCCTTTCCTTAACGCCTCTGAACCTTTCCAATCTATAAAGTATATATAATTCGTAAATTAACGAGTATATAAATACCCATTCTACTATATGTCTAGCCTAGACCCAAAACTCACCCAATTCTATAATCAATTTCCTCAAATTCAAGCCCAAGGGTAAATCTTATTCCTCCATTTAGCATAACTTAAATGTAATTCATATAATATACTACACCTTATATTTTAATTACTTATCTCAATATATCAAAATTTATTTTATAATATGATAACAAAGTAAATTAATAATGTCAAACCTAGTTGATTAGCAAACCATGCATGGCGTACTGCAAAACGAATGGCAGAACTAACATCTTTCTAATGTTTAAAACTATAAGCATTACTCAACCTAATAATCAGCCATAATTAGGCATAAGAACCAATAAGAGTCGTTATTCTTAAGTTTCAGAACACCACCGCAGTAAGACGAATTGGAACCTTAACATTGCAATTCTAATTCCATCTTTCTTTCTCAATTCAAAATAACACCTTAATAATATCATAGGATTGCTAATCATCTCCTTTATTGTTATCCAACCATTATTCCCTCTCTCCCTAATTACTTGTCCACTTTTGAATTGACACTTTTATTAAGAAAACAATTAATGACATAGTGAGTTTACCATTTTACCCCTATTAATTATGAAGTGGATGAAAAATTCTACATTTTTCAAAGTAATTAATTATTTAATTGAGGATATAATAGGTAAAAACAAATTGTTCTATCTTGATTTTTCAAACTGAACAAGTAATTAGAGACAACTATTAAAAAAAGTGGACAAGTAATTAGGAACAGAGAGAGCATTAAATTAATTGCCATTAAAGTTTTTCCCCACATTCACATAAGCAACCCCTCGCCCCAACATTAATTCAATTGAAAACCACTTCTTCCCAACTAACATATAATATTAGTTTTTAACACTTACACTTTATCAAATTTCACAAGAACAAAGGTCTGGCGAAATTGTGCCTGATGGATTTTGCACGCCGCCCTATCCTCTCTTTTCTTTTACAGATTATTTATTATTCTAATATTATATGACTAATTATAAAAGGTATTAAAAGTGACCTGATTCTTCTATTACATAATACCTATCAGCAGGCTGGGTGTTTGTGAAAGCAGTTAACCAGACTGCAACCACAATCGCCCTCTTGACCCGCTATTAATTTTACTATTATTTTACAATCACCAACTAAATAAATTATTAAAACTACCCCTCTAATTCATAAATGTAGTTACGAATAGCTTAAAATATCCATTTAGAATCTATCGGAAAGTATTTTATGAAATAAAAAGCTCTAGTACTCAAAACGACCAAATGGATCGTTACACATAGATGAACCAAACTTTTAACATATGGAATAGATGAGTCTTTTCTCAAAGTTCGATTGAATTTGATATTTTTTTCTTTAAAGATAATTTAAGCGTGGCCAAATTATAATTGACCATGTGTAAAAAATGGTTTAACAAATTCAAAATTGTTTTTCGTTAACAGACAATGATATGAATGGAGCATTTTCTCAAATTGAAATATATAGATGAGCCAAACTTTTAACGGATAACATAAATGAATTTTTTCTCAAAATTCAATGATATATGTGAGATTTTTCCCTATTTAGAATTAACTACCTACCCTCTAATTTATTTTAATATAATGTTATCAATAAATAACTTACAAATACAATAATTTTTTAGGAGAAAAAAATCTTTAATTGAGATAAATTTTTATGATTAATTAAGATCCAGCGGGTTTAGGTCCACCAGTAGGAACCTGTATAAATTATGATTAGTAGTTTAACTTAACAAGATTATCATATGGATTATGATGTCTAATAAAAATTCACTTGTAAAAATCGAAAACAAGTAATTAATTAGTTGAATAATCTTTAATAATTTTCATAGACGGCTAATTAAATTCATTCATAATCATGATTGATGATCTTAATTCTTTGCATTATATAAGGTAAGCACGTTACGTTGGTATCACGACCCAACCCACCGGGTCGTGCGGGCACCTACCCTAACACCTAAGTAGGAGAACCCTCGATTCCCAACCATTTAAAAACATGCGGAAGACTTAAGAAAACCAAAATAAAAACAAATTCATGGAGATTTTCATAAAATAAGAGTTTTAAACAATTCAAAATTAAGACTTGTAAAGTAATTAACACCTAGGAATCTAGTCTAAATAGGTACAAGAGCTACTAAGAGTACAAAGTAAAAACATAATAATGAAAAGGCGCAGCTCCCACCATGCAAAAGGAAAAATAGAAGCTGCTGGAGATTGCCTTCGTCTTCACCTATGAAACATCACTGATCCTGCAACCAGATTATGCCCAAAGGCA
This sequence comes from Solanum tuberosum, assembly GCF_000226075.1. Taxonomy (NCBI): domain Eukaryota; kingdom Viridiplantae; phylum Streptophyta; class Magnoliopsida; order Solanales; family Solanaceae; genus Solanum; species Solanum tuberosum. The sequence continues at coordinate 93,986 of NW_006239627.1, read as the reverse complement.
TAGCAAGAGTAGTATCAGTACAACCACACGTATTGATAGGCATCATCGGTCAACCCGAATACCCACCACATAATATGAGAAATCAACTGGCGAAACATGCAATAACATTGTTCCTTCCTCCACCTTTACAGTTCCCAATTGTCATAGAGACTCTAACCCTTACTTTCCCTCCGTTCTTGATCATACTTAATCCTTCTATACCTTAGAGTAAATTTCGGAATAACTACTACCAACCCGGTCAATACTCACGACACGCCCTTACTTCACTTCCGACACAACTCAACTTGTAACCCCATGGTACTTCCATGAAGGCTTGTTAACCGTTTCAACACTAATTCCCTCCCAGGTTAATACTTATCTAATTAACATTTACTACCTAGCACCACCCAATTCTCAACGACAATGTGCATCACCACTCCCCAAAGTAACACATATTAACACCTGGACCCTTAGTCTCCTTTTACTCTACCATATCCCCATTGATCTGACCATCCACAGTTCATTCAATAACGAGATGAATAAACAAATGAGCATAACACATTAATATAGTTATACAATTTTATGGTTCAATCCTCATCTCAGAGCAATGCACAATTCCACATTCTCAATAACAAGTAGGCATATATGACAATTCAATGATCCTCTCATGGAACCCACACCCAAACTGTTAGTGTACCGGAACGTGGTATCCGATCGAATATGTATGTCGGTACGTGACATTCGATCTCCGTTAGTGTGCCAGAACGTAGCACCCATTCCAATGTAAGTTAGTGTGTCAATATGTGACACCCGATCCAAATGCAAGTTAGTGTGTCGGTACATGACACCTGATCCAATGCATCACAACACAAGCGCAATCACATCCATGACATACAATACTCACATCATATAGTCAAGTACTCAAGTTCCTGGCATGCATTATTCATAATCAATTCATTAAGTTCGTTACTACCATTATACTTTGCTTATACGCATGCATATCGTACAACCACCCGTCAACATACATCACACAAAATAGGAAATCACAACCATCACCTAAACCCTAGCTCACGAGATAGGACTTTCTCCTATGGTATACGTCTGATGTAACACTTAGGGATATACGCATAATCAACCCTTTTTTGGTGTAAAAAAGCCTACGCATGAATTCTACCGTCAATTTCAACATACTACGCAGTGAATGACAAGTTTATAACTACTTAATTAATCGAACATAGCTTACCTGGGTGCCAAGTAGCTGCATGAAATTATAGCTCCAATTCTGATTCCTGGATGACAAGACGGTGAATTTGGCCAAGAATTCGCAAGTTATCGATCTCCTTACGCTAGAAATCTCTTCCTCCATCTTTCCCAAGCCTAGAGCAGCTTCTGGAGGGTTTCTGAGGTGATTCCCGCATCTTTTAGGTGTTTTGGGGAAAAAGAGAAAATCAGACTTCGCGTTATTTACATTCTGTCTCGCGCATCCCGCTCTGGCGGCTACTTATCCCACTAGAGCACTGCCACCCTAGCAGCATATGGCCCGCTCTGACGGGACAGTGGCCCCAATGTTTCCTGATGCTTTTCGTTTCCTAATTAACGACGGCTCGGGTCGTTACAGTTGGAGGTCAATAGAAAAAGTAGAGACAAATTTAGAATTTTAAATTTACAAGTTTTTGATTTTAGAAAATAAAGGCAGCTTATTAGATTCTGGATAAATTATTTACACATTTTTAACAGGATTAATACATAATTGTGCCTTTTAATTTTGAGCTCATATCACATTTATGTTCTTCAACTTTGGGTGTGCACAAATGGATACTTAAATTTGAATAAAGTTGAACAAGTAGACACATGATACTCATATGTGACACAATACATGTAGGACATGTATATACGTAGAATGTCACCTAGGATGTATGTGTCTATTTGTTTAACTTTATACAAATTCAAGTGTTACTTGTGTACATACAAAATTGGAAGACATAAATGTGAAATGAGCCCTTGTTAAAGGGGCATATTTATGTATTATGTCTTTTCAATATATTTATTAACACAAACAAATGATTTTGATCAAAACTATTGAATTTTGTTAAATCATTACTTAGAACTCTAGCTCCGATTCTTATTATATGATATATATATATATAGGGATGGGGTATCAATTTAAGTAGACGTTTGACCATAAGATTAAAGCTCAAAATTTGAAGTTTTTATTCGAAATCAATGCATGTGTTTATGAAATGTGAACATAACTTCAAATTCAGTTTCATATCCTGATTTGAAACTTCAAATTCTTGAAAGAGCAGGATTTCAAATTCCTAGTTATGATTTCACTTACTTTTTAAAACGGAAAAACTTGACGCATTTGTTTATATTTACAAACAACGACTCATCATTTTAGTGAAGAGATTGTTCGTACGTATTTCGTAGGAGAATTATATCGATAGCCAATTAGTAGTTACAACTATTATTAAATTATTTGACAACCGAGTAAATCTTTATAAATTTTTGTGAATTCAAAAATATGTTTGAACATTTAGTCACAATCATTATCTATTCACAAAAGAATATGTGGATATGCAATTTATTAATGCAACACCTTAAAATGCATCTTTTTCTTATTTATGAACTCTAATTTATTCATTTGGTAAGATTATACTTAAAAATTCAAATTACATATTCAAATTAAATTCCACTCAAATTCAATCAAACCTATAAGTATGTTCTTGTGTTCCACTATGGAGTATTAAATAACACAAGTTTCCCATTTAATTTCCTCATTCCAAGACTCATTCTTTTACTAAGAAAAATTCTTACAATATAAATAACCAACTAAGTTCCAAAATAACGAACCTAATTTTTAGGGAATCTAAGACAAATTCAAAGTCTTTTTTATACACATATTGAATGGCCCATTGTACTAGGTAATTTTTTTCTTCTTCCTTGAAGACAAATTCAATATACTTTTCATGCTAGTGTGGAGTAATAAAGACATGCACGTAATAAAGATAAGGGTATGATATAATTGAAAATTTTCATTCATAATTAAAAATATTAGATTCGAATTTCGAAAAAAAGAAGAAATTTTCTTGTATCACATTATAGTGGTCGGTCTACCTCACACAACAAGCTAATCTCTAAAGACTTATTTACGACTTACAAGTTAGTTCACGAAAATTCAATAGTAACTTTTATCGTTACTTATATATATGTATAGGAAATCTAAATACTAGAAAATATCTATAAATAATTAACTATATGAACCATTTATTGCTATAATATTAATTTGAGATAATTATAGAAATATATAAACTTCAAATACGTTTGTCCGTCACGGATTCTAGTGATTTTATTATTATTTTTTTAAAAAAAAAATATGCACGTACGCTGCAATTTCTGAAGCTTGGACTAATTGTGATCATGGTCAACCATGGCAACCTAAGATTTATTTAAATTCATCTTTTGGAATTTTAAATTCCATACTTTCTTCCTTATTACAAAATTCCAAAATTGGTTAGTTAATTATCTGTTGAAAGAATCTAAACTCATTAACATTCAATGTAGGAACGGAGCTAAAAAGTTTATCGTCAGAAAATTACTTTATATATAAAGTTATATATTATTATTTTCTTGCTATGTAAGTATATTAGATGTCAAACTGGTGATATTCGTCGGAGTTGATCTTTCAGACAATCATCTATCAACGAATAATTTTTATCTCAAAAAATCACTTATACATTTGTTTTATAACATAAAAATACTCCACTAAAAATAATTATCTCACAAAGTACGTAAATCAACGGTGTGTGTAATATAAAAATCACCTAGTTATTGTTATTTGAACAAAAAAAAAACTACTCAATCGATTCAGACGATAATTCCAATAGATATTGCTGGTGTGAAAAAAAAATTAAGCAATATTTTTAAAATATAAAAAGAGTGATTCGTCCTGGTAAAATAAATTTAGTGGTTAATAAAAATAAATAACTTTTTATATTTTTTTAAAAAATGTCTTAAGAAAACTTCCACGTCATAAATAAAAATATAACTTGAATTGGATAAGTTACTTTATAAATAAAATAACAATACTTGAGTATTTTTTTTAAATAAAATAAAGTCAAGTGATTTTATTAGATAAAAATTATTAGTTGAGTGTCAGTCTAAGAACTTAACTCAAATTTGATATTGCTCACATGACTAAACTAAAATGAGATATAACCAAACCTTTTTGTAGTAATGGTGTTTGATTAGATATATTTAGCAGATATAACAAATTACGCGTTATAGATCGGAGAACATATATTAGTAATATGATATAAAAAATCATTTTGATTTTTTAATCTTTATATTAAAATTTTATGATAGAGAATGGCATAGAGAGGGCGGTTATAAAATAACATACGTATTCAATTAATCAAAACCTTAAACCAATATATAAAATAATTCAATTTTGTTAACATGACTTTGATAAATGTTATTATAGTGTTCCCAATGACGTGCAACAAAATCATATATACATCATAGATTTGCTTGCGTAATTAACTTTTTTTATTTCCCACAATTATATCTTATTTTTTCTAATTGACTTTTTGTTATACATAAAAAATGAATTTGCCTGCAGATTTCTCTAATTATGGGACTAACTAATTTACTTGAAAATGAAAATTGAGGGAAATTAGAGGGTAGCGGGTAAGCTATACTAACAATTACATCACAATGTATATATATACAAAATTATATCACCTGTCTACCTAATTATTATTTTTTAAGAAAATAATTAACAGGTTAATTGAAATAATTTTAACTTAGCCGCAGAGGGCAATAACTAGTCTGATTGATAATATCAACTAAAAGAATAATTAGACTTGTCACGTTTGCTTATAAATTTTCAACTCCATCTTTATAAATTTGAAATAAAATGTTATTTTCTCTTCTTTACAAAAAAGTATAACCAAACATAATTATATTTTTTAAAAACATAAAAACAAGGATTTTTATTTGGAATTTTTGTCCAAACGCCTACTTTATGATGGAGAGAATTCCAGAAAAATATTCTTTATGAAATATTCTCTATTATTCAAAGCCTATCATTTGCTGAATTAGTTGAAATATTTAATTATATATATGACATTGCAATTAATGGAAAAATAAAACAAAATGTTAGTTGGAGTAGGTCAAGACAAAACATTTCAGCAAAGAGTTGTAGTATTAAAAAATCTTGTTCACAATAAAAAAAAATCACTTTTTTTCGAAAATATAATTTTAGAAAATTGTTTGAATATAAAAATGTTAAATAATTTTTCCTCATAAATTTCACTCCAAACCACTCACGAAAATTATGACACAACTTCAATTTTCAAATATCATTTTCAACTTGAAAATACAGTTCTACTTAATTTCAAATTTCACCTTTTTTTTATGTCTAATCGCCTACTTAATCAAAGTTCTTGAATTTAAACTCTGCTAAATACTAAGTTGTGTTTGTATCTAGTGCGTATCTAATGTGATTCACATGTATTTGGGGACACAAGACTACCTCCCTCTCACACTCGCTCACCTTCCCATTTTGCTCGCTTCTCTTCCTATTTTAGTGTATCTGATAACAAAAGTACATGTATTTAGATGTATAATCCTCAATATATGATAGAAAACTCTTAATTAATTGTAAGATACATAATTATTTAAAAGTATAGTAGAGTTAGTAAATATAGTATGAGTGTATGTCTAATAAAGTATATTTCTAATATTTTATCCTTGAGATAAAACTTTCAGACAAATAAGAGAAATTGCTCAGATAATAAACAAACCCCACCTCCAATCTTAAGATTGCATATTTGAGTAAAAAAAAAAAAAATTGAAACTCCAAGGAAGTGGTAAACAAAGAACTAAGAGAAACAAATTTGCTGACACAAAATTTAATCGAACTTCAATATGAATAGCAGGATCAGATGAAAAATCAACACAAAAATGTGTTGAAAGTCTTGTCTAGAGTCAAAATATATGGGCATGGCTTCAAGTATATAAACAAAATTTTAAACTTTCCATGAAAACCTCCCCTTTGCCTTTCCCCTACTCCTAATTCTTCTTGCTTTTTCACATTCTTCCCCACTAATTTAAAAAAAAAAAAAATTATATAAAAACCAAAATTGAAGAACCCAATTTCAAGAATCATGAAGTTTTCTTTTCCATTTCTCTCATGTTTTAGCTCATCAGCAGATACTTTGGAAGGCAGCCAAACCCCATATGGTAAATTTCTCAAAACCCCTTTTTGCTTCTTACTTAAAAATCTCATCTTTTTTACATATTTCTTAAGAATATCAATTCTAAAAACAGGTGGACAAATTTCCCAGAATTTTTCAGTGTACTCTTACAATGACTTGAAAGCTGCAACTCATGGATTCAGAGCTTCAAATAAAATTGGAGAAGGAGGTTTTGGTTCTGTTTACAAGGTGAATAAAAAAATCTGTTTTTTTTTCAGTTGGCTTTGAAGAAAATGGAAAAAAGGGGATGTGGGGTTTTGTTTTTTTTTCTTTTTTCTGTTTTGTGAATTGACTGTTTTTATGTTTTATTTGGGGCTTTTCTTGAAAAGGGTCGGCTTCAAGATGGAAGCTTTATGGCTGTAAAAGTTCTTTCAGTTGAATTGGAATCAATGAGAGGGGAAAGGGAATTTGTATCAGAAATAGCTGCATTGTCTGATATCAAACATGAAAACCTTGTCAACCTCAGAGGATGTTGTGTTGATGGAGCACATAGACTTTTAGTCTATGATTACATGGAAAACAACAGTCTTTCCCTAACATTTTTAGGTAATTTCCTAAAATTGCACTTGTTTAAGCTGATCCCTGACTTGTTTGGGATTGAGGCGCAGTTGTTGTTGTTTGCAGTTGTTTTAGCCTTTCTCGACTTGTTTGGGATTGAGGTGTAGTTGTTGTTCTTTGCACTTGTTTTAGCCGATCCCGACTTGTTTGGGTTTGAGGTGTAGTTGTTGTTGTTTGCCCTTGTTTTAGCCGACCCCAACTTGTTTGGGTTTGAGGCGTAGTTTATATTGTTTGCACTTGTTTTAGCCGACCCTGACTTGTTTGGGATTGAGGCTTGGTTGTTGTTCTTTGCACTTGTTTTAGCCGACCCCGACTTGATTGGGACTGAGACATAGTTGTTGTTTCACTTTTGTATGTTAGTTGAGGCTGTGTCCGATTGTTTGTTTTGACTAGCAGGTGGGGAGCAAAACAGAAGCAAATTTACATGGACACTTAGGAAAGAAGTTTCGATAGGAATAGCAAAGGGACTTTCATATCTCCATGAAGAAGTGAGTCCACATGTTGTGCATAGAGATATTAAAACCAGCAACATACTCCTTGATGAGAATTTTACACCAAAAATTGCAGATTTCGGTTTGGCTAGGCTGTTTACGGAGAACATGTCCCATATTAGTACCCGAGTAGCCGGAACATTGTAAGTTACATCATTTAGATGTTCATTTGGAATTTTGAAAGATTCATGTTTGTGAACTCCACTAGTCTTTGTTGCTGATCATGTTGTGAATTTCTTGAACTCATCTTATGCCTAAAGAGGCTATCTTTCTCCAGAATACGCCATCAGTGGACACTTAACACGCAAGTCAGACGTTTATAGCTTTGGAGTCGTGTTACTAGAAATAGTCAGCGGTTCACCAGTAGTTGCATTCGACATTACTCGAGGAGAGCATTTCCTTGTTAACAAGGTACATTTATTACTTTTGACTTATGTGTAGTCTACGATTAGTTTCAAACAAGACTACATATATAGATGCTTATATGAAAGAAAATATGTACTATTATTATTACCATTATCAATGATTGACTTGTAACAGTCTATAAACCAAACAAGTGGGAACCATGATTTTGACTCTTAATATAATGATAGTATTAGTTTGTTGGCTTGATTTGACATGAAAGTTGTCAACTTGTGTTGTGTTTTTAGGCATGGGAAATGTACAATGCTGACCAACTATTAGAGCTAGTGGACCCTGTTTTGGATAGAGAACTTTTGAACGACGACGAAGCTCTCCGATTCTTGAAGGTTGGCCTCCTCTGCGTGCAAGAGAACGCCAGCCTCCGCCCCAAAATGTCCATGGTCATCAAGATGTTGAGTCGAGATGGCGCGATAATAGTAGATGAAATGAAGATTACTCAGCCTGGGATTGTTGCTGATCTAATGGATGTTAAGATAGGCAGAAAACACTCTTCTCAAAGCTTTTTTTCTAAAGCTTCTACAAGCATGAGCCCAGGAAGCCCCTTCCAAATAGTTAAAAGGAGAAAAAGCAATAGCTAGAAATTAGTCGAGGTACGCACAAGCTGGTTCAGATACCACGATTATTAAAAAAATAGAATGTACTTGTACAAAGAGTATATTGTGCACACACATAGATACATTTGCACTAAGTTTGCTCACTTTTTTTTGATGTTAGATCAGTTGTATATCAATGTGAGCAGCTAGGTCTTTAATTTTTTCAATTTTTTTTTTTTGGAATATTTGGTTCCATTTGATGTAAAAGCTACCCTTAATAACATTTTTTTTAATTTTTTCAATAATTGAGTAGGTATATTGAGCATTTTCATATCATTAGAAGGGATAAACAACTATTATCAAGTAGTATATAAAATAACAAAATCACAAGGCATTATTAGAGTGACATCTATTAGTAAAAAAGTTTATTTGCAATTTTGCACTCAATATTTACATCAAAACATATTAATTTACCATGTTTAAATCAAGAAAACTACCATAAAGAAGTGAGGATAGATATACAATTATTGCTGATTGTGAAAGGGACATTAATCTATTAACCACTAATTAATTATTGATATGGTTGACAAATGATTCATTATTAGTGTTATGATATGGATTTTGAGATGAAAAAGACATCTTGAAAATATAAAAAAGTAGTAAGGGAACTTATTAGGGGCTTGTGGCTGCTAACACCAAAGAGTTGACATAGTGTAGATGCTATGGTAGATATCAAATTATTATATCAAAAATTTGATATTATGATATACTTAGTATGTATTTTAAAAGAAAATTGAAATTCAATATGATCTAATATTTATTAAAAATAATACATCAAAATACCGAATATCATATCAAAATATATAATACATATATAATTCATTTATATTATTATAATAATAACAAAATTATAAATTAGTATTAATATAATATTAATTATTTAGATGTTGAAACTTTGACTATTCTATCTTGATTGAAGTGTCTATTTTGTGTAATTGATTAACAAAGGAAATTGTTTGTATTTTCTCTTGAATATTTCTACATGTTTAAGGTGTTAATATGATATAATTGGGAGATTTCTTGAAAAATCAAAGTTATAATTATCTTTTACGTAATTTTATATAATTCAAAATGAAAATAATTGTAATTACCGATTCACCGTATCAATACTAATTAAACTAATCAATCCAATTGGTATGTCAATAATATAGTAATTTTAAAAATCAAACATTGAAATTATCGAATCAATTTTTTTAATATTATATCATATCCATCTGAACGCCCCTAAATTGATGTTTATACCAAATCAAATAATTTCATGATGAATATGGTTGTATGTATATATTGTACTGGTTGTTATCATTAGATCATAATTGACCAAACACATATGCAGATCCTTAAACTTGTCCCTAAATTTCATTTTGGCACTCCAACTCAACCTTGTTCCATTTTAACCCTTCAACTCCAATTTTTATGTTCCATTTTGGCACTTCTTTCCAAAGAATCAACAAAGTGGGATGTGTGTACTTCACATGCCATTATTGTGTTGAAAAATAATGGATGAACATCATTTTTTAAAAAAAATAAAATTTAGAGTTTCTGTACATTATTGTGTGAAAAAATAATCGGTGAAAGTGTGTTGATTTTTTTTTTTAAAACAATTACTTAATTTAAATAACATCACATATATTTTTTTTCATATCTAGTCTACTTGGACTAACTCAAAATATCAGCTTTCTAATTTTTCATTCAACTAAATACGAGTAAAAAAAACTCATGTTCATTGCTAATTAATAACACTTAACAAAAAAATGTTGAAACTCGATAGACTTCGTTGGGTTGTCATTGATTTTTTAAGAAAGAAAATCGACGCACTTTCATCGGTTATTTTTCACGCAAAAATATAGGAAAACTCTTAAAAAGAAATGATAATCCGTCAGTTTTAATTTTTACAATAATTAACAGATGATCGTCGATTTTTAAAATGCAAAATTGCAGTTGAATAACATATATAGAAATAAAGAAATCATAAAATTAGTATTTTGTGTTAAATGGTACATAAAAGAAATAGAGTTGAAGGGTAATCTTTTATTATTTTTCTAAAAAATACTTTTTTTTTGTCTTTCACTCTTAGAGAATGTGTGATGCACACTCTCTGCCACATCACTTAGAAGTGCCAAAATGGAACATAAAAAATTGGAGTTGAAGGGTTAAAATGGAACAAGATTGAGTTAGAGTGTTAAAAATGAAATTTAGGGGACAAGTTTAAGGGTCTGCATGTGTTTGGCCATCATAATTCATTACTACACATTCTCATATGGGACAAGATTTTGGTATCAATAGATTGTTTGTCAAAGATATTGTTTTTTATTTATTTATATATAATTATTGTATTTGTATTCGGATCAATTCAAGAGGTTTTAGTGAAAGGGGGGCAAACTTTTTAATTATTAAAAATAGAAAAAGAAAAAAGAAAAAAAGACAACACAACTGAAAAACAGGTCATTTTGTTCTTATTCACCACAAATGACAATCTTGTACGGAGAGTCTTGTTTGGCATTGCTGTTAAAAATAACTTATTTTTAGAAACACTTTTTTGAAATGACTTTTAAAAAAATATTTTTGAAAAAAAACAATTTGTATTTGATTAATTCATTTGAAAATTGCTTTTCATAAGCAAAATTGCATTTGACTAATCTTTTTCAAAAAGTGTTTTTAAGAGTCAAATTACAAGAAAGGACAACTATTAATTTCCTTCTAATATTAAAATCATTTTATAGAGAGAAACTATTTTAAATATCTATCAATTAAATGTTATTTTTTAAAATTAAAATGTGTTCTATTCTAGTAAGAAGTGGTTTTCCTTTTTAAGCCTTACGCGATATACTTAGATATAAAAAAAAAAGATATTCATATCATGTGGGAAAAAAAGAAAGGTTACATTGAATGATCACATCTTTAACTAATTTAGGAACATAATTACAATTGAAGTGTTAGAGATGTAAGAAATTAGTGACCTAACTAATGGGTAAACATAATAATCACCATTAGCATAGAATTTAGAATTAGCCTCAATTTTTGGGGTCAAAAAATATATTTTTTTTAAAAATCTAGTACCAAAGATAAGATTTTTATTTTGTCACTCTTATATTATCCTTCATTCATCCTTTATTTCATTAATAATAGTAGAGTCTCTTTGTCTAACAATTTTTATTGATCAATTTCAACCAACCCCACCTTCAACCACTCACAGAATTTATTTATTTATTTTGGAAAATATATTATTTCCTCCAAGAGGGATTGACCCAAAGTGGAAAATGTGATGGCATGAAATTATATAGAAATATAAGTGCTACTACCCCCAATCAATTAGTCTTATGTGAATTTTAAAAATATATCCAAGCCACACTTGGTTTTAAAAAAGAAATATTGATACCCCATTTGAGTTTTCATTTAATGTTGATCATAATTTTGTTTAGCTAAACAAGGAACACTATTAACTACACAAAGTAAATCACATTTTAAATGTTTTTATGAAGTTACATAAAATTTACTTGTGAATTTATTTCTTAGTTGAAATGGACACCACGTGATATCCACCACGTGATATCCACCTCATTAAAATATCAGCGCATTAAAAGATTAGGTGTCCACCCTAGACAACCCTAACAAATGAAGTGTATATTCAAACTATTTAGATAACAACAAAAGTATTTTAATATAAATTATGTAACAGTTGATAAGATCGATTCTTTTCGTATAATAGAGGGCAAATCTGACCCTTTTTCCTTTTATTATTACTAAAAAAAATTAATAAGCCATGAGTTTTGAATACTTAATGTCAAAAGAGGAGTCACCAAAATTAGACAACCCGTCTAGAATCAAGACTTTGTCCTTAGTGTGACATAAATGGAAGTTTGGTCAATTGACCAAGTACCAACAAAATTAAACCATCTATGAGACCATGACTTCTTTAAGAAAAAAGACTTTGGATTTGGATTTAGACTTGGCTTTCATTAAAGTTTATGAATTTCTATAACGATAATCAGATTCACAATCTAATATCTGAGTGGATTTTAACATTTATACAAGATTTAGGAGAAAATTATACAGTTTACCTAAACTTATAAACCAAATAGTAAATTCACCCTTGATATGTTGAATAGTTCAAATATACAAGATTGAGTGTAAGCAGATCTTACCTTTACCTTCGTGGGAGTAGAGAAACTGTTTCGGAGAATAGTTTTAATATAGTACTAATATATGTTACTTTCAAGAAGGAAGATAGAATTCACTATTGACCATGGTTACATGTTTTCTCCAATTTTTCTTTGCTAAGAACTGGTCATGCTAGCCCATATCTTTCTCTTTTAGAACAATTCTAGTTCTAGGCTTCTAGCAATCATTTCAAACTAAAAATGAGTGCAGGAAGAAAAAGTCTTCCAATTAGCCACTGTATAAAAATTGGACCAAAATTGTCCACTTTTGCAAACTTGAGGAATATTTTATATTCAGTAGTAGTATGGATAAAAGTTTTTTTTAAAAAAATTCATCATCCATTACTTAAAGGACTATCTTGGTTTTCCCTGTATAGACTTGAAAAAATAAATAGAAACTAAGCTAGCTTGGGAGTAGATTTTGAAAAATTTATCTTCAAATATCAGTTTGACTATAAAATTTGTTCTTTCAAATATTTTCAAGTTCCCAGACCAATTTTTGGGACTTCCACGCACAAAACTTCAAGTAAAATGCATGTTCAAACATAACTTCAATTTCCAAAAATCACAACTTCAAAAACTTAAATTTTCAAGTTTCGAATGTCAACTTCAAAATCTATGCCCAAACAGGAGTTAAATATCAGTAAAGCCTTAAAAGCATCATAATTTCTAGGCCTAAACTCACTTACTAACTGAATTGTGACAATAGACTGACACCGCTTTCTCAAGATCTTGTGCACGGGACTAGAAAAGAGAAGCGAATCCAGAATATGGGTAGAGAAACTATCTTTGATAGACCCTCGACTCAGACTAAAAGAAGATTATGCAAGCTAAAAAAAAGGAATAACTTGTCTATGAAAATTTCAAGTAAATAAACAACTCTAGAAATGCTTGACATGAAACTCTATACATGCTTGGCTCCTAGAATGCCATCTGAAAAGGCCATCAATTCTTGGTGGAACAATGCAAATGGCATACAAGGAGCCAGGCATGTTATGTTATCTATCACGAAAACAAGAAAACTTACCTTGCTGGAATTCCAGACTCTTTTAAGATTGAAATGAAACAACTTGTCTTGATTTCCTCAAATAGCCAAGACTCTGCTGAAACTACTAGAAAATGTTGTAGTTGAAGTGACCTCTGTAACAGAATTTATAGGCAAAAGAAAAGGAAGATGCGACAAATAACTAAAAAATGAAAATAACAAAGTGTAAATCATTTTGAATTTTGAAACCGCTAACTCGAAAAAAAGAACTCCTGGTTTTCTTACTTTTCTTTTCCCCCCTTCATGTTGAAGTCCTAATCTTTTTACAACTTGTTTGGATGGTTGTTACATATTGTTTCATAACTAATGTATTGTACCGTTGTATTGTTTTGATGTATATATCACTTGGATAGATTGTATTGTTTCTCTTCGTTTCACAATGTCTCACATCAACCATATCTGAAGAATAAGCTTACAGTATTACAAAGAAAAAGTAGGGCATGGGGTAGAGTTACTAACAAAATGGGTAGGCAAAAGGATAAAATAGGATTAGTACATAATAAGTGCAACAAATGAAAAAAATAAGGTAACAGCACGATGATCACACAAAATGAGTCGCAACATAACATGACACTTTCCATCGTTACGTAATAACGGATTTGACAATACGATATAATAAAATTCAAGTAATAATCAAAACAAAAATATGATGCAATACAATAGGCAATGACAATCCAATCAAGTGGTTAGTGGTGTTTCTACTCTTAAGAACAATAACAAAATACTCAGTATAGTCTCACAAAGTGGGGTCTGGAGAGGATAGAGTGTACATGACCTTACCCCTATGCTCAGAGGTAGAGAGGCAGTTTCCGATAGACCCTCAGCACAAAGGGTTTATGTTCTTAAAAAGCTGTCGACAAAAGCAGTTATCGGCAGTCAAAAGCTAAAGGGCAATATGTTTGTTTCTTGTACCGTCCATATTTTCCAGCATTATAAAGCAAGTCTTTTACATTCTTTTCTCCAACTGTTTTGTTTTGGAAGTATTTGAATGAGAGGTGACTTGCTTAACAGTATCTCAGAATTTCAGGTAGAAAGAATCAACTTTTTCTTTCCTTCATTTCACTTCTGTCGATTCCTCCATGATCTCAACCTTTCGGCCACAAAAAAAGGGAAAGAAACGTCGTCTAGTATGATTTAACAGCTTTCCATTTTTGTCTGAAAACATAAAGGAAAAACGAGGAAAAGCATACTAGTTTTTATGTACTTTTCTTGATGCTGCTTCTAACAGCTTCAACAGAGTTAACAACTAACTTGACTTCAGTTCTACACAAGAAAAAGCTTCTTCATTTATCTTTCCCACAGCCCACAGGAACAAAATTATGACTTGATTAGTTTTTGTCCCTCGATTTCTGTTACTACCAACTGTTTCTTGTGCTTTTGTTTCACATTATTTTGAAGTTGTTGTTGTTCCTTTTTCATGAAAAATGTATGTAATGCTTCATCTCGTATTTGTTATGTCTTCTTTACTTCTGTATGTTCTTTGATATGCGTTATCTGAGTTGGGAGTCTTTCAGAAACAACCTCTCTATCTCCAAGAGGTAGGGGTAAGGTCAGTGGCGGAGCCACCTTGTCATTAGGGGGTTCATCCGAACCTCCTTCCGCGGAAAATTATATTATATTTACATGGTTAAAATATTTTTAGGTATATATAGTAGATGTCGAACCCCCTTCGACTACTTTGTGTGTCTATTTCTTCAGATTTTGAACCCCCTTATCGAAAATTCTGGTTCTGCCACTGGGTAAGGTATGCATACACTCTAGTCTCGCCACACCCCAACTGTGAGATTACATTGTGTATGCTATTGTTGTTTGAGTAGGAAAAGCAAAGGTCCAACTATAGGACATGGCACTTTTTGATAACTAATTCCATAAAGCTATAGATGTTGAATATTCTTATGAAAAAGATCATTCAATTGTAGCTTTATGAAATCACTTTCAATATAAAAAAAGTTTTGTGATCCTAGTGGAACCTTTGCTTTTCCTACTCATCCAATAACAACAAACTGACCAGTACAACTAAAGGTGCTTGATGAACTTCCGTTTGTCTTTTAGGTAATAGCTCTCATTAACAGATCCAGATCAAATCAAAGATCTATCCACTAGTAACTTCAAAGAATAAAATGTTCAGGCGGTGCACTAATATCTAGCGTTCATGCAGGGAAGGGCCGCCCCCTAAAGGTCCGTAATGTAGGCAGCTTACCTTGACGCAAACATATGTGGCTTATTCCACCACTAGCACACGTAGCCTATACTTTACCGTTACTCCAAGGCTCCCCTACAAGTAACTTTGAAGAATACTTTCACAAATTAATTACGTAATTAGTGTCTAGGATATAAACATTAATCGGCTACAATGTCAGCAAAGTTCAATGCAGGAAATTAAAGAGGCAGTTCTCCGATAATATTAGCTGGAAAGAGTATACATTTAGAAGTTAGATTTTTCCCTCAGCATCTATTCCTATTCATTCAGTTAACATGTTAAAAAAGGGCAGCCCCGTGCACTGCTCCCTCTATGCACAGGTCCGGAGAAGAACGAACCACAAAGTCTTCTGCATTTCTAAAAGAGATTGTTTCTACGGCTCGAACCCGTGACCTCCTAGTTACATTGCAACAACTTTACCTTGCTAATAGTCTTTTAGCATCTCAGTGAGGCAAATAAGAACAGTCCGGATCCGAGACTAAGTTTGAGAGCACAATAAACTCTGCTATATACCATATTTATATAACACAACCAGGTAAAATGTGGTTGTATCTTGAATCTATGCCCAATTCTATGAAATGAACGACACAACACTCATTTTTGAGCGAATTCTATGGATAAAGCCCCCTGGAAGATAACATACCTATACGTTAAACAGCAAAAAGTATCATTCTTTGGGCCTTGTTAAAACTTACCACATCCAGAATATCTTAATGTAGATCCTACAAGATATTCTATATCAGTCCATCAAGCTAATAATATTGTAACAGGAGAAAGGTCACATGGGATTCAATGACTGGCAAGGAAATTCATTGATAGTGTTCTGTGTTGAGCAGGCTCTCTCAAGGGATTCACCGACACCTCAGTTTACATCAGTTCGTGATTTCAAATCTCACAATCTCACCAAACTAGGTATGAGACCAATATTTTTATACGAAACACGGATAAATATATGTTGACTTTCAAACCATTAAAATTTTAACAAATATGGAGAATTTCTGAACCCATAATTTCATAAGTATTATAAGTTAACTGCTAAGAGCCTTAGAGGTTAATCCCATCAAGTCTAACTTCTAGATTCACCTTTGAATGGCAATACTGTATTTTCATTTGGCAATAAGCACCACAATATCCAACTGAGAATAATTTTTTTGCAAAAATCAGTCATTTCAAGTGAATTATTATCATCTCAGCATGGGGCAAATAGGAATTTGAGAGACCAGATTTCCCAGTTTATCTGCCAACCAACAGAGCAGGTACACGACACCACATTTTATCGTCTCCTCCCATCTACTCAATGAACAAAGAAGACTTTCATTATCCAGAAATGTGGAAAAACACTTCATTACATTGATATTAAATGAAAGATAACTTGGTGCAGCATCACATGTTTCATTGCTATAAGAAAAAGTTGAAAATTTATTGTCGACATTTGTCCAAGAATGTGGCAAATAAAAAATATAAGCACAAAATTTACAAGCAGCTCATAGAAATGTACAATTGCAGAAGAGCGTCGTTACTCACCAATATGCTATCCTCTGATTTTGTTTTCTGAAAAATTTCAATCCACCAAAAACTTAATATAAGCTCCGACATAAAGGCTATGATATCATTACATCCTTCACTAGCTGCTCTAACAGAAGTGCCAACTGTGACATATCAGGGCGCTCAGCAGGATTTTCCCGCAATGCCTGCTCTGCGATTTCAGCAAGTTTAAGCAGAGGTTCGACATTTCTTGGAAGAGCAACGTAACGATCTATGATAACAGCTGCTTTCCCTTGTCTGATCAGAGGCAATGCCCAGTCAACGATACTCGGAGGTGTGCAATCCCTGTCATAAACTTTTCTTCCACTAAGAATCTCTAGCAGCACGATCCCAAAGTTATAGACATCCATATGCACGTCTCCATTAAGATCCTTCTCGTTAGGAGTAAGCAGTCCAAAATCTGCAATCCGAGCTCCCCAATCAGCATCCAAGAGAATGTTTGAACTCTTCACATCACGGTGCACGATAGGAGGAGAAACCTCCTTGTGAAGGTACTCGATCCCCTTTGCAGCCTGCATTGCGATCTTCAGCCTAAGGTTCCAGCTCACCGGAGAAAGACCCCCATGTAGGTGGTCATTAAGTGTTCCATGAGGCATGAGTTCGTAAACAAGAATCCTTTCCCCCATTTCTGCACAATAACCTAATAAATTAACTATATTGCTGTGACGAACACTGCAGAGGATCTCTAGCTCCATTTCAAACTCCCGGCTGTTGGTGTGTATTATCGTAGCAGCATTGGCCCTCTTTACTGCTACTTGCCTCCCATCCGGCAGAACAGCTTTATAAACAAATCCGTAACTTCCCCTGCCAAGCTCGTTGAACTCCTTGAACCCATTAGTGGCGTCTTTCAGCTCTGAAAGACGGAAAACCTGAGCTTCCCCTGGGCACGGAGTAACGGATACAGGAGGATGAAGGTCAGTATTAGCATCAGTTTCCTTCTCAGGCTTGCGAATACAAGAGGCGAATTGGTTCTTTCCACCTTCTTTACTTTTGCTGGATATCATGCGGATTAACAAACATAATCCAGCTAAGCAGAACAAGAAACCAAAAGCAGAAGACCCGACTATGATGATCAGTTGACGCATTTGATGCTGATGCTGTTGCTTCAACTCTGCCGATATTTGGAGCTTACAAACATCAGAACAAGAGGTATTCTGGCAGAGAGAGCAAGTAGTACAAACCCTGTCAGCATTTTCAGTACAAGAACTAGAGGGGAAGAATCCTTCAGAACAGTTCACCCCACAAGGTGAACAAATCTTAAGATCTTTCCTAACACACAAATTTATCAAATCTGCTTCATTTATAAGGCTCGCATTGAACGAAAATTTCCCTTCCCCGCAAGAACCAGGAGTACACAATCCTGGACTACACAGCTGCAGTGGTGGATCATAATCTACTTTTGATGAAATATTTGTATACCAGCAATCAAGAACCAAATCGCCTTCCCTAATACCACAAGTTATAAAATCAGATGAAGCAATAGCAAGAAAGCCTGATCCTTTAGGAATCAGAGATGAATTATAGTTTCCCCAACACATAATCCCATGATTATCTTGTCTAATCCCACAAAAATGCTCTACACCAGCTGCCAACGACACGAATGGTACCCCAACCGGAGGGATACCAAAGGAGACATTAGACCCCCAACATTTGACCTCACTTGACTCTTCTAAAACCCCACAAACAGAGTCAATCCCTGCAGTTAACGCATGAACATTCTCCGATAAACCCGATATACCAAGGCCACTAGAATTTGGACCCCAACAAAGAATCCCTCCATCCTTAACACCCCCACAACTAAACCCATCACCAGAAACTATCTTCTTAAAAACATATGAACTAGTATACTGATTATAAAACAATGAACTCTCCCTCGATACAAAAGTACCATTGGATTTTCGAATAATATCCCAGCAATCAACACTTCCCCAATCACTCTCAGAATAATAAGGTCCCCTAATAGCACACACATGATTCCTACCAGCAGCAATATGAGAATAAGCATTAGGTTTATAAACATTAGGAACAAGATCAGACCTTGATCCCATTGAGTCAAAACAAAATGCCTGTGAAGTGTTTGATAAAATGCCACAAAGAAAACCATCACCACCAGATAAAGCAGCCATGGAGGGAACATCAGTGGGGTAGTTTAGTACATCAGGAAGTGAAGGATTATTAGTTTTATTACCCCAACAAATAACATCTTGTTTGCCACTAGCATCAATAGCACAAAAGAAACCATTTTTACCAAAAGCAGCTGAAATGGGTCCCATAGAACCAAAACCAGATGCAGATTTGAGGAAGATGAAGCAAAGAAGATGGAAAAATGTAATCTTGATGAAAAGGGTGTTCATTATTTTGAGCAGAAAAGTGTAAAGTCATGGAGCAATGAGAAAAAATGAAATCTTGATCAAGATTGGAGTGTTGTTTTTTGGGAGTATAGAGATGTACTGATTCAGCTGGAGATGATGAAACAACGTGGCTGTCGCCATTTTTACACAGTTTTCTTCTTGGACCGTTAACAAAATCCATCTACTTATTTTAAGTTAGTTACTGCGCACTGTTAAAACTTCAAAATACAGTTTGCCACTATAATAGGATATATCCTTTATATTTCGGGTTTGAGTTTTAAGTATAGAATTTTTTTTAATAAAAATTGTTTTATTTAGAATGAAGCCTTAAGCAGCGTGAAAAAGAATTTTCATATGTGTGGTAGAGAGGGAAGTGGTTAATTACTCCTTTGTTGTTAGTTATTAGAACTTAGAAGTCTCAGATTTGAATTCTGGAAATGAAGTTATTTTTAGTAATATGTTTTGATCTATTTTTGTTATGGGTTTTATAGTATTTTGTTATGGGTTTTTTTACTTCATCATTACTTATTCTGTTATTCGATATGCTTTGAATTTCTTTTTGTTAGGGTTTTTATCTTGATTTTCTTACTTTATTTGAAATTTTTATTTCTTAAAGAAAAGTAAAAGTATTACCATAAATGCTTTAATTTTTCTTGAAAGGAAAATATAATTCTCTTACATATTTGATTTATTCTTTCCTTAGAGAAAAAGTTTGGAGATCTATAAATTGAACATCTTTGTTCTCATATCAACAACGTAACACAAGAGCATCCACAATGTAGTTAATAAAGAGTTTTGTTTATGGGGAGATTTTCTCCTTACAATTTTTAAGCTTTTTATTAGTTTTTAATTATGTAGGCCAATTGGTCATTTCAAATAACAATATTATGGCTTTTAGTATAGTTGTATGTGTTGTCTAATTTATCTGAATATGATTTGCAATTGTAAGCTTCCACATGACTCCCTAGTCACTTTCGAACCCAACAAGTGGTATCAGAACATATGGTTCAATGATCCAATGGTTGAACAATATTGAAGACATGTTCAAGTGCTTTCAAATCAATTTGCAATCAACGTGATGATAATGAAGATTTTTGTGCTACTACATGTGAAGAAAATTTCAAATATATTTTCAACAATCCTGCTGCCCTATCCTTAAAATCAAAATCAACTTTCAACCCCAACAAACTTTTAATATTCGGGCTCCACTTTTAACTCATGCATCTTACTTTTAACGTATGAGCTTCACTTTTAACACATTAGCTTCACTTTCAACCCTGTTCATAACTTTTAACACAGGGCTCCAATTTTTAACTCATATCAATTTTTAAATCATGATAAGCAGCAATGATATATGAAGATTTGGTGAAGAACAAGATTATCAAGCATATGAAGAAAGTGGATCAAGTTTTGTCAAGAAAATCCAGCCAAAAGGGGAGATTTGTTAGGGGTTTTGCCTTAATTTTCTTACCTTATTTGATTTTTTTTTTTTTAAAAAAAGAAAAGTAAAAGTATTACCATAAATGTCTTAACTTTTCCCGAAAGGAAAATATAATTCTCTTACATATTTGATTTATTCTTTCCTTAGAGGAAACGTTTGGAGATCTATAAATTGAAGATCTTTGTTCTCATATCAACAACATAAGAGCATCCACAATGTAGTTAATAAAAAGTTTTATTTATGAGGAGATTTTTTCTTTACAGTTTTAAAGCTTTTTATTAGTTTTTAATTATGTAGGTCAATTGGTCATATTAAATAATAATATTATGGCTTTTGGTATAGTTATATGTGTCGTCTAATTTAACTGAATATGATTTGCCATTGTAAGCTTTCGCATGACGTCCTAATGACTTTCGAACCCAACACTTTTTCCTTGAAGCAAAGGTGGATCAAAAACAGTTTCTTTATGTGTCAAAGTAATGGTAATATATGTGTATAATCTGTTCTTCTTTGATACTACTTGTAAAATTACATGAAATATGTTATTGTTGAATGTTGTATAGTGAAAGTTTGTAACATGAATTTATATTAGTATTCTTTCATCCTTAGTTAAATATTTCAAATTCGAGTGATATTTATGTAGTTGTGTTTGATAAAGAACAATTTACCCCATAGTGAGATTTTCAAATATTTGGAACCCACGGTTCATAATCATTCAATATTTGATGTCACTATGCATTGACGTTGTCCTTGACATGTCATTAGGCATTAATCATAAATATTCAATATTTGAAACTCATTGTTCTGAATAATTTAATTATTCAAAAATTACACCTAAATAAAGTTTTTGTATTGATAGCCTTTGATAAACCTATTTGGTTCACCTTTTACAGTTTCTCCATGCAAAACAATAACTAAAAATATTTGAAAAATAATTTAATAACTCCTTATGCTTTGAAATTAACTTATTATATTTTTTTAATTAATTTGTCTCATGGTGGAATGCATAATGTTTTTTTCATAATGCCTATTTGATAAGACATAATTTACAAGTTGTCAATTGAATTATTTTTCCTAAAGGAAATGGTGGTGGTCATTTTTGTTTCCTTCTCATTCTTTTTATTGGAAGGATAAGTCTAATATTATGTGCACTAATAAAGTAGAAATCCAAAACAGTACATTTTAAAGATGTCATTGGCCTAACTATTCATAAAGCAAGTTTTATGTCACACCTTGTGAACAAAAATATATTTGCTGTTTATTGGATAAAAAATATTTTCTTGAAATGATTTCATTGGATCAAGGATGAAATTCAGATAATTATCTTTAAAAACATTTGATTAAATCGTATAAATATTAATAGTGCGTAAAATGAGATCAAGATTTTGATCATCAAATGAAAATAATGCGAATAACTTATCCTCCTCAAATAAATGAAGAAACTACAAAACAATAATAGTGGTTATTTATATAATTTTATATGACTTCTCTTAAATCTCCGATGGAAACCCTACAAAGTCAAGTTTTGTGAAATGAGGCGATCCACTTTCAAAATACCTTGATGATGAAATGGTAAATACGTCAGATCGATTATTAAATAGAACAAAGTAAAAAAAAAAGGAATGCTTAGAGAATAAAAGAAAATATAAATACAAATCTATTTTATCTGATGTAAATTTTAAATATTAAATAATTAAATCGAAAAAGGTGCAAGTGCATGGTACAATCATTATGGAAATAATGAAGAAAAGTTTGTTTGTGCAAAAGTCTTCTCATTGATCAAAGATGAAAGAATGATTAATAATGCAATCTTTATAGTATGATACAAATTAAATGAGGAATAATCACAAAATTAATTAAAGAAATTATGGATAGAGAAGAGGGCCCAAAGTGCCTCCATGTACCAACTAACATAAAACATACCTAACTATAATTTGCTGTACATTTTATCCAAAATTATGGACCTAACAAAATAAATTGTACCAAAAAACAGTTCATCAATTTTTTTTTTATATTCTTCATCTGGTGTCTAGTTCCCACATTGGAATCTGATTAATTTGGATTCGTGTTGCATAGATCCTATTCAAAAGAAATAACGCTCCCTATCGAGTGTTTTTTCATAACTAAGACTTCAATTCGAAACATCTGATTAAGGAAGAAATAACATCATCTAGTGCACTAGATCCTTCTGTCATTGTTCATCACATTTGCAAGAAACATATCAAATAAAAAATCTTATTATGTTTTGTTTGACCAAAATTGTTGAGATCTTTCATTGGCAATGCACATGCCATTTTTTCTTCACCTTTATATATGCCATTAACTTGATTTGAAAAGGGGATTTGTCACTACTTCACTTGTCTTTATTCTCTCATATTTAGATTAATTTCACATAAAAACAAACTTAGTATAAATTGCATGAATGTCATAATTCATGACATTAATTTGTGTAACAAAATTGATATTACAACTGTTTCTATATTTAGTAGTAAACCTAAATAAAAATAGTCAAAGATTTGAATAATTAACCACAAATATAACAACTAATTAAGCTTCCACACAATCAAAAATTGCCAAGTTATCTATTTTAAGATCTGAATTATTAAAAAACCTAAAAAAAACAGATAAACTCAATGAACAAGACCTAAAAACAAACATAAGCTTTTTCTAAAATTAAGCTTTATACATCATATATCTGAAATTGTTCCAAAGTAAATCAACATTTCAAAAAAAGTAAAAGCAAATATATGTAAAATAGCAATGTCCAAATAAAAATACCCCTAAAATTTTCGTGCTAATCTTATCTTACCTTATCATTTTTAATTACCAAAAAGGAAATATTGGGGCGGTTTGTGGTCAATTTAATCACCATAGGATATAAAAATTGATGTGAATTAAAACTAATATGAGCACGTTTACAATATACATATTTACATAATGTTAGTGACAAATTAAGAAACAATTATACATCTTTCATTTTAATGCACACTAATTGATACTCCACTTTTGCAAGAATCAATTTTTGTTATTGTTTTTAACCCCCCCCCCCCCCCTCACCCCACACCC
>NW_006239627.1:67897-69769 GCF_000226075.1 Solanum tuberosum | reverse complement strand
CCCCCCCCCCCCCCCCCCCACACACACACTATTTTCTCCTAACCTTTTTTATACAATAATAAATAAAAAAAACACCAACTTGTTAGTAATTTTTTGTAGTTAATTAATGCCTCCAAATGAATCAGAGTCCTTGAAATTCTCAACTTGTAAATTCAGCTAAATCACATGGTTGGTTGCTTGGTCAGCTCCTTTGGCATATTCTCTTCTTCATTTTTTAATCACAAAAAATTACTATTGAATTTCATGGCTATGGTCAACCACTAATTAACTTTATAACATCCACAGTAAATATGAATTGTGATAAGATGATTGAAATTTCTTCATCATTGATCAGAGATTTTCGATGTGAGTCTTAGGAGTTGTGAAAAATCTGTTGAAAGTGCCGTCTTTACAAAATAGATATTACAATATGCGAGAATTTGAATTTAATCGAATTTCAATATGAATATCAGAATTCGGA
Organism: Solanum tuberosum; assembly: GCF_000226075.1. NCBI lineage: Eukaryota > Viridiplantae > Streptophyta > Magnoliopsida > Solanales > Solanaceae > Solanum > Solanum tuberosum. The sequence continues at coordinate 69,309 of NW_006239627.1, read as the reverse complement.
TTAAAAAAACATCACAAACCAAACACTTTTGTATATATACTTATGTATATGTCAAACATGAGCATAAAATATTGGGGTCAGTCCAAAACTTGAGACAAATTGAATCTTCATTGGCCTCCTTTTGTAATCTGTGTGCATGTGCCTATTACTATTTGTCTAATTTTAGTGGTGGTGTGGGGTATGGTGGTGGGGGGTGGGGAGCTATTAATTATGACCAATAGGAAAGTTCAATGTATGTTCTGTCCTTTTAGGTAAGGTCCCTTTTGTCCTATAGGGGATTATTGTAAAGAATATTAATTTATTTGTATCGAGTGTTTATATTAAATAATTATATGATATTTATCATTTAATTATGATCAAATATAGTTGTTTATGTACCATGGTTAGTATTAAGTTCCACATTAATTGGGGAAATGAGTTGTGGTCCTTTTATACAGTTATTTTGGATCCTTCTTTTATGAGTTATCTTCTAAAATTGAGTTAGGTCAAAAGGTTATAGAGTCGAATCTAATATTGATCCTTATTTTTTGTTGTTGTATTTTTCAATGTTGAATTTTCATAATTCGCGCTTGAGTTGCATCTCGCACGTGTGATGACTGCAATGCTATGTTTCATATTGATTGAGAAAATGAGTTATGGTCTTCTTATATGATTTTGAGAATCAATTTCTCAAAAATAAAAATAACAGCCACTGAACACTAGAATCGCTCTTGTACGTCTTTAAAATATAGTCATTGTTATGACTTACGAAAGTTTGAATTTCATAGACACGTAACTTCATGAAAATATCTTAGAATTTCATCGATGAATTTGAAACTCCAATTACAAAGACTGAAAAAATCTGTTTCATGAATTTACCCATCCTCATGAACTAGCTATCAAGATTGCATTAGGCGAAAGTGCCATAATTACAATTAAATAATAATAATAATAATTTATATTATATTTATTAAATTGATATAAATATCGAATACGAGTGAATGTTTTTTTTTAAAATCTCGTGGCAAATATACAATCGAAAGAACTCACTAGTAGCCTGTAGCCGTCCAACCTCTGTTTTCATAGCCTTCTGTAGGGACAAGAAATTATTGCAACACTCAGAAACAAAATATTCAAATTGGTTTTAATTGATCCTATAGAGCTAATACACAAACAAACACATGGGGTTTTAGTACTCCGTCCGGCCGTTTTAATTTGTTTATTTTATTTTGCAACTCTTTAGTTTTAACTTTTTACACGATTTAGATCACGTGATTAACGAACATTTTAATATTTTCTACATATCTTTAGTTTAAAACTATACGATTCAGAAGTCTTCTTTACTTTCTTATATTTTGTATCAAACTTAAATCAAATATATTAATTAAAACGAAAAAAATATTTGAGGGTGGGGAGGGAGGGGGGGGGGGGGT